>NW_006239110.1:279999-281031 GCF_000226075.1 Solanum tuberosum
GACAAATGTCAGCATTTTAAAAACAGATTTAATTAGTTAAAAAAATTGATTTTTAAAAAAATATGCGGCAGTTACAAATTAGTTAATTTTTTTTTAAAATACGTATTTTATTTAATATGATCTTTTTAAATATAGTTACCACAATTAATATAACTCTTTTTAATTTTCATTTTTAAAAGATAACTAATTGCACATGTAACTAAAGTTTATGTTATTTTTGACTCTTATTTATATCATAATTAAAATACCTATATTTATTGATTGACATCTATTTAATTATTTTAAAAAATAATAAAGAAGCCAATGAAAAATAGTATGACTCCACTACATACTATTTTTTCATTCAAAAATCAAAAGATTTAGAGTAAATGAATTCAAATGAAAATAAAAAATACAATAAACTTAAAGATAATCTAAATGTAAAGTATATACTTATTAATATAAAATTTCAAGATAATATGCATTATTTAAAATAGAAAGAAAAAAACCTGTCAATTAGAAAAAAGAAGATAAAACTTACGTCCTTGAAAAGGGCCAAAATAGCACATGTAACTAAAGTTTATGTTATTTTGAACTCTTATTTTTATCATAATTAAAATATCTATCTTTATTGATTGACATCTATTTAATTATTTTAAAAAATAATAAAGAAGCCAATGAAAATAAAAATAAAAACTACACATTAATATGACTCCATTTACATACTACTTTCTCATTCAAAATCAAAATAATTTAGAGTAAATGTATTCAAATGAAAAATGAAAAATGAAAAATACAATAAACTTAAATATAACATAAATGTAAAGTATATACTTATTAATAAAAATATTTCAAGATAATATGCATTATTTAAAATAGAAAAAAAAAGCTGCCAATTAAAAAAAAAGGATAAAACTTACGTCCTTAAAAAAAGGTTAAAATCAGCCATGATCAACTACCTAAATTTAAAATTTAAAATTTAAATTTCAAAAAAAAAACTAACCTTATCCTTAAAAATCATCTAAACCTTATAAGGCACGTCTTTAAAAAAAT
>NW_006239110.1:281173-282202 GCF_000226075.1 Solanum tuberosum
TAAAAGAAGAATTACTATCTGAATTGTTTGTGCTGCAATTATTTTTTACGATTGAAGGGATCACCTCTCCAATGCAAGAAGGAAGAAAAAGAAACTGATGATAGAGAAATAGAGAACTTTAGAAGAATTTCATGTCAGTGAATCAAGTACATCATCTTTTAATATTTTAAGTGCATGAATTACTAATATGATAATTGTATTGTTCATATGCTATTTTTTAAAAATAATCTAGCCATTTTCTCTTCATCTTTAAAACAAATATTGAAATGATCCCTTTTATATGATTTATTAGTTTTGTTGGTATTTAAATTTAGATTGAAGTTCCTAACTTATGTTGTTTTTGTATTAATATTTTTGATGATTGCATTAACTATTTCGTTTTGTAAATATAAAACAAATATGAATAGTGACGAATATGGTGAAAAACTTGAGAAGATTCAAAAATGGAGATGTCGACATACCTTAATTATTTTCATTAAATTTTTATTGTAACTTTAATTGTTTTTTTGGGAAAAAATCTTATGGTGTGTAACTTTATCATTTTTCATCCTTGATTATTTGGACAAGCACTATGATAGTGGTCAAAAGGCCAAAGTGTGGAGCAACAAAATCGACATGAAATTTGTTATTGAAGTCAATATTCTAATACAAAAATCTAGTAAGTTTATGTAGTTACCATTCTAATATATATATTTGTTCACGTCTAATTTAATATTATTTTCTCATCATGGACAACATTCTTCCATTCAAAATTTACTTATAAATAAAATAATGTTATAATTATATCCCCTTTAAAACGGATCATTAAGCAGCAATATAGTTAGAATTGCACTTTGCATCAAATTTATATGGAAAGTAAATTCTATATTTAAAAAAATTGAAACTAACAAACATATAAAAAGATAACTACCTACACGTCACATACATTTTTTTTTTTAAAAAATCACACAAATTAAAATTTGACATTTTCTCAAAATTGCTAAAATATTTTGTTAAAATGTTCTGATATAATATAAATTATAAATCCTA
>NW_006239110.1:284099-327785 GCF_000226075.1 Solanum tuberosum
TTTTGTTAAATATCACATAATGGATATGTGACTTGAAGAAAAAATTAAAAGACAAAATATAAAATTGTGAATAACATGCCTACATTTTGATATTCAAGTGATTAAAACGTTTTTTGTATGCTTAGTATTTTGATAGGACTTTTCTTAGTTATATTTTATTTAATTCTAACTATTAAATTTTCTTATATCTTTATTGTTTTAATTAACAATAGGATAATATGGATAGAGTGATAGTATCTATCATTTTAAATAAATTAAATAATGATAAAATATTATTATTTTCAAATTTAGATAATGAACTAAGCTTATATATTGATTTATTTACATAAATATTCTATTATAACACATCAAGATAATTAATGTTAACATTCTCAAATAAATTTTCAATATTATCTTTTAATAAGTTAAAATTTTAAATTGTCAATAAATTAATATTTATGATCACATTTATCAATTAACCGCGCAATGCGCGGGCACGTATACTAGTTTATACAAAGGAGAAACATGAAGCTGCTGATGTGGCATGTCTCTAAAGCCAAGAATAACATTTATCTTCTTTTTTTCAAATTTTTGACATTTATTTTTAATTTTTTAATTTTTATCTTATTTTAAAGTGTGTGTAACATAATCAAGTCAATGAATAGAAAAAAAAACGATTCTATTAATTTCAAGCTTTTACTCTATGAATAGGAAAAGACATCCGTTTACTTTCAAAATTTTTGTAACTCCTAAATCCTAATTAACAGATAGGCCTTTTGTATCCCCCTAGCCCAACTACTGCTTACCCCCATTAATTAGCATTTAAATTAATTGGTAATTAATAATTAACAATTAGAAATATAAGAAAGAGGAGATGCCACTCCCAGATTATTGTGGAAAATGAATAACAACAAAGATCAACTGCCATCAAGCTTTGAGGTATGTTTCCTGACTAGCAAATCTATCTCTTTTTTTTTTCCTTTTAAACTTATTTTTGTTATAAATCTTAAATTTTATGTAGAAGCAAATAATATTTCTATGATAAATATTTAGATTGCTTTGAACGACAGTATGATTTGTAGACGATTTTCTTACATCTCACCTTTATAGAATATCAAATTTGATTATATGAGATTTTGTTGCAATCATAAATGGATAGCTAATTGCATATGTAAGCGGACACCTTATAGTTGATCTGTCATAATTAAGAAGGTATGATATTTCATGGTAACTTTTTATACTTGTAAAAGCTTTCTAAATTGTTTAAAATATTTCATTGACTAGCTCAAGACGTCGATGCGCTACCAGATTGACTATTTTCTTATCAGCATGGGAGTCGTCTTTCTATTATTCTTGTCAAATACACATTGAGATTTTATTAAAAAAAAATAGAAAGTAATGATACGTTTTGTTTCATTGTGATGTTTATTATCTTAGGATAGTGTACGATATGCATACTTTATGCACATTGAAAATTATTTATTTTTCTTTTGAAGTTACTAATCTTAATATTGTCATTCACATAGAGTTGGTGGCCACGAGAATTTTGCAAAAAAAGTGGTGTACTCAACACTTTTTTATTATAGTGATTCAAGATTTCATGACAATATAATATTATTGTATACTTTCCAAAGTTCTTCTAAAAACAAATTAATTTTGATTGCACATAATTTTCACTTTCTTATTATAGTGATTCAGGATTTCATGACAATTTATTGACTACTTTTCTTAATTTCATCTAAAAAAAAAATAACTTAGGAGTATGCGGTTGCACTTATTTTTCACTTTTTGAATTCATCTAAATTTATGTTGTTCTCGCATTTTTCTATATTTACTGCATATTATGGTAAATGCTATAACTTGAAGTTTTAAGTTAATTTCTTTAGATTTTGTAAGGTATTTTGTAATGCTTTTTTAAATTTATCAAGGCCATGTTAGATGTTGACTTATGTTGATAATAAATTGGTTTGTGTTTTTTGCTATGCGTTAATTACATGAAGTTAAAATGCAAGTCATTTATTTAACATTTCGGAGAAATATCAAGATTATTTAAATGTAAAAAAAAAAGGTGAGTTTTTAGTTTTTGAATTCTACTTTTCAAAAGTTTTGATTTTATTTTAGGGTAAAAAAAGAAATGTATGTGAAGAATATCATTTTTTTTAAAAACGAAGGCACTATCCATTGATATTTTCCTTTTAATCCATTATTGTGCTATATTTTAATTAATTTCAATTAATTGTATATGGGAAAAAAATAGACACCTGGATTATTAAAGAGATCAACCAATTAACTAATGAAAATTCAATAAAAATATTCATATTTGTAAATGTAATCTAAAAAATAAAATATATATAGATAATTTTATTTTTTATAAAGACTAAATTTATGAAAATATATATATATATATATCTACTCACTAATATTTTGATGATGCGCGACTATGTTCACTAGTTGAGGATAATATAAAAAAAATCTTATCTCTCTCCACTTTCTTCCCCAAACGATTCTATCACTATCGTACGCATCTCCATCTCTCAACTGTTATCTTGCTCAACTTTCAACATTCTTTATCTAGCAAACAACATCTATGAACACAAAAGTCTCTTCTTTAAAAATCCATCAGCTTCACTCTCCATTTTCTTGTCATGTTCATCTTTATCTTAGCACTAGTTTATAACCACTTCATCACCATATTTGCTCGTAGAGTAATCAAATCAGTGATGGACATCTCTCATCTCTAACGCATTGGTATCTATGTGTTCCTCTTCGTTGTAGCAGTGACCATCATAGCTTTTATTGAAATCAAACATAAAATATCCAAGAATGTTGTGAAGGAGAAACTTCATAAATGATTACGCATACAACGATTATGATGCAGTGTGTGTGGATTTTGATTCTATTGGTTATATTTTTTGTTTATAAAATGGTAACTAGTTAACTCTAGATATCAATTTGCAATAATGTTAGTGTTTTGGAAGTGTATAAAAATTGAAAATCAATTAGTAAGTTTAATTTAACATGTATAAACATTTCATTGTATGAAATTTGATATCCCAACAAATTTGTGGACTCTTATACTTTTTATTGATGTTTAGAAAATGTGTAAAAATTGGTCTCAATTAGTAAAGTTTAGTTTAGTATGTATAAACATTTTACAGTATGAAATTTGATACCTCAACAAAATTTATGAAATAGTATGCTCTTTAATGATGTTTAGAAGTGTATATAAATTGACATCGATTAATAAGCTATGTTTAGTTTGTATAATATCTTACAGTATGAAATAGGTAGGAAATTTGATATTTCAACAAATTTGTGTATTATTATATCTTTTATTAGTGTATACAAAGTGTATTAAAAGTGGTATCAATTATTATGTTTAGTATAGTATGTATAAGTATCTTACTGTATGAAATAGGTATGAAATTTTTTACCCCAACAAATTTGTGGACTATTATATTTTTTATTGATGTTTAGAAAGTGTGTAAAAATTGTTATCAATTAGTAAAAAATAGTTTACTATGTATAAACATTTTTACTATATGAAATAAGTATGAAATTTGATCTCTCAACAAAATTTATGGAATATTATACTCTATTGATGTTTAGAATGCATAAGAATGCATACAAATTGGTATAAATTAGTAAGTTTAGATTAATATGTATAGATATCTTATGGTATGAAATTTGATATCCAATAAGTTTGTGAATTATTATATATTTTATTAGTGTTTAAAAATTGGTACAAATTATTATAGTGTATATAAGTATTTTACAATATGAAATAGGTATGAAATTTGATATCCCAACAAATTTAGAATTATTATATCTTTTATTGGTGTTTAAAAGGTGTATAAAAATTGATACTCAACTACCCATTAGTAAAGAGCAATAAATTGTGTATTAATTTTAAAAAGTGTATTAAAATTGGTATCAATTATTAAGTTTACTATAGAATATATAAATATTTCACTGTATGAAATAGGTATGAAATTTGATTCCTCAACAAATTTGGAATTATTATATCTTTATTGGTGTTTTAAAAGTGTATAAAATTGGTATCCAACTACCCATTAGTAACGAACAGCATATTGTTATTATTTTTAAAAAGTATATTCAAATTGGTATCAATTAGTAAGTTTAGTATAATATGTATAAATATTTTAGGGATAATTTCAAAGACCTCCCTCCAAGTTTTGCTCTATTACGCTAATTTCTCTTGTGATTTATGATATTATGTTTACCTCCCTTATTTTGATTTTCTTGTAACCATTCTTAAAATTTATTTAACATAAATATAGATAAAATAGAATATGACTAAATTACCCCTTTTAAAATGTTACTTTTAATTATCTAATCTTATCAGTATCTTATTTATCAAAACTTAATGAATGAGAAAGCCAATTCGCAGGATTAAAAAATAATAATCAAAATCTCTGGTCTCAAAAGTAAGAGATTTAATTAACTTAATGAAATACGTATTAAAAAAGATTTTGATTAGTAGAAAATGTGTTCGAGTATGTTCTTGCGCTTTCTTTTTTATTTTTAATTCTCCTTGCAAGAACACATACTAATTGAAGTGATGAAATTACATCAAAATTAATCTGGGAGAAAGAAGTTCATCAAATTTTAATTACAAAGTGATTGAATATCCAAAATGATCAAGATCCATTTACATGAGTTCATGAGGGATTAGAATGAAGAAGTCATCAACATGTAAAAAGATGAAAAGAAAGAATAATTGCAGGCATTCTCCTTTAGTGGGTACGAAAATAATGTTATAAAAAAATTATGAGGGTTCAATTATGTATGTATCACAGTTCCAAACTCAGAGGACTAGAAAGTGTTTAAATTTTTTAATAGTTTTCCTTAATTAAAAAAGATATTCATAAATTAAAAAAATTTAACGTTAGATAAAGGATAAATTAGTCACATTCTATTTTATTTATGTTTATTTTAAATAAATTTAAAGAATGGTTACAAGAAGATCAAAAATAAGGAAGGTAAACGTAATTACATAAATCACAGGGAAAGTTAGCGTAATAGAGCAAAATCTGGAGGGAGATCTATGAAATTATCCCAATTTTTTACTGTATGAAATAGATATGAAATTTGATAACAAATTTTTATTTATGAAACTTGTATATATAAGATGCTAATTGTAAATGATGTAGTATTTTCAAATGAAAACTAATAATCCACCTCATGCAGATTGTTAAAAAAAAATTATTCATCTAAAAAAATTACAAAAATATCATAATCCAAAAATAAAAATGCTTATTTTAATTATTTTTTTAAAACAATTTCAAATAAAAAAACATCTAAATATGATATCAGCAAAAACACTATTACGTGGAAATTTTTTATAAAAAAAATTGACAACTAGAAAGAAGGAGGAAGGAAGAATCAAAATAGGAGATTGATAATATTAATAAAGAGATTGATAACAATAAAAATAATGACCAATTAATTGAGAAAACAATAGGGTATTGATATCCTATCAGTTATAGAATACTATAATTAAGGTTTACACGGAAAATACATTATTAATTAATTGATTAAAAATTATTTTAATCTATTTTTTGTTTTATATTCATTTTATTAATTTATTATTTGTTAGAAATCTAATGTTATATATATATTGAAAACTAGAAAGTCCTGTTATAACTAGTAATATCACTCTTAAATATGTTATTTATTAAATTTACACGTGATTTGTTATATTCATGGTTATGATTGTTTAGTTTTTTTCAAACATATGGTACAACGTTTGGTGTGTTTGCACAGTAGATGTTGTTGGTACAAATATTATTGCAACTAAAATTGAGAGGTTAATCATTGATTTTACAAACTTTTTTTTTTCTTGCAACGTCATATATCAAGGTGTTCTTAGTTTACCTGCAATAATATTTCTCAGGACAGAACAATTCTTTTCTTACCTTCTCTACATGGAGTTATTATGTTTACTAAATATATTAAAAGATGATTGAACATTCCATACATAAAATTATGGACAAAATCAACATTAAAAAAGGCAAAAATTCGGGGGTGGACTAAAAGTGTATCAATATTGTGAACATGAAAGACTATTAGTGTTTCATGGGAAAATTCAAAACTCAAAAATAAGGGACTATTTTGTGTTTTTTCTCTTGTTTTTTTTGTGTCCAATAAGTATAGTTTTTCCATCTATTAATTTGTCCAAAGATTTAGACATCATGATCATCGATGAACTTCCGAGCTATTTGCAAGTCTTTGAAGAAAGGCTAAAGAATCTGAAGGAAGAATTGTCCGAACAAGATTTGCAGACAACTTTTATTGGAAGGAGAAAGATATTGAAAACTGTGATTTGCATCATAGACGGGGAAGAGGTAGATGAAGATCCAAGAAAGGAGTTGAAGTCACAAGACCGAGTTGTGGATATCTTCATCAAGTCAAGAAAAAATTAGAATGCTTGAGAGTGATGACCTAAGTATAAAGGAGGGTGTTGAAAATAAACTTGATTAATCTCATGTACATGAACTCTATCATGTATTAGGAATTAATGTACTCATGTATGAATAGGTTTTGTTCATGAACTAGGAGAAGATGAAAATTGTTCATGAACTAGAGATTATTAGATTATGTACATACTAGAGAAAACCTATGCATACATATGTAGCATAGTTATTTTATCAAGTCAAGTTAGAAGTAAAGGTTTCAAATCATGATTTCGTATTGCATATCCAAATGGACCCTAAGTCTTTGTTATCAAACAACTTATAGTAAATTGTTTTTTGGATATTTGTGATTTCTAGTAATGTGATACTGAAAAATTAGCATGAAACAGAAAGAATGTAGTATATCAAAATTAAAGAATCATAGCAATCAACACAGAATCTATTATTCCAATCACTCACCTTATGTACCTATTTCAATCTTTTTTGCTTTCCCTGTATCATTACTACTCGCCCCCATTTTTGTATCTTTATATCACTGAAATTTGTTTTTAAAAAAATTACGAAAAATAGAGAAAGGATCGTACAAACATTAGAGAGCTATATAAAGTATTTGTTGTTCAGAGGAAGTTGAGATTGATCACGCCTAGAGAGTTTGACTTGTAGTCCATACTTGAGGTACATAGTAAGAGCCATTTTGGGCATAACTGGATGGCCTTCCACTACCTTGACATGGAAACGATAGAGGATGGATGCAGCTGTGAATTTCATTTGATAATAAGCAAAATCTTTGCCTAAGCAAAGGCGAGGTCCTCCGTTGAAGGCAGTGAAGCGGTATGCTGGTTCACTCATGTACCGTCCATCTCTCAACCACCTTTCAGGTCTGTATTCTCTGCAATCTTTACCCCATATACCTTCCATTCTTCCCATTGTGTAGATTGCATACACCACCTTTGTTCCCTTCTTCAATACTGTCCCGTCTGGGAAAACATCGTCTTCAACAACCTAGACATAACAATACAAATTTATTCCATCATCAAATGCTATATAATAACTTAATAATGCAAATTGGTTGTATGATTAGAGCCATTAACTCTTAAAATATCAAATCAAGTACATTTTTAAGTGTCAAAATTGATCTTTTAAATAAGTAGTTATGTGTGAGGTACAAGTAATGTAACCGATAATTATCTAGTTTAAGAAATGATAATATGAGTTATTTAATGTTGAAAATAGAAAAGTTTTACCTCTTTGTGATCAACTGGGACAGAAGGGTACAATCTGAGAGCTTCAGAAAGAGCAGCTTGTAGATAATCCATTTTCTTGATCTCTGCTGGCTTGAAAATCAATGGACTTTCATTAATAGCATCCTCCCTTTCATTCAGAATCTTACAAATCTCAACTAAAATCCTTTGTTCAACCTCCGGATTACGATCCAACAGCCAGAAAAACCAGCTTAATGCAACTGAAGATGTGTCTCTTCCAGCTAGAATGAAATTCACACATATATCTCTTAAGAACTTATCGGAAAACGGCTTTCCTTCTTCATCTCTTAACCCCATAAACACTGTTAAAAGATCTGATCTCTGTTTGCTATCTGCTATAGAAATCTCTTTCTTTCTTGTTCTGATTACTTCATCAGCAAATTCATCCACTTTTTTCAGTGAATGTTTAAGTGTCTTCTCTGTTCCTAACCCGAGGCACCTCATGGTTTTCCATACAAGCGTGGGAGTGACAAACCGTAGAACGGTTGCCTCTGTTGCTAATTCGAAAGCTTTAGCAAATGGAATTTGGGGTAAGTGAGGGTGGAGACACCCTGGATCAACCCCAAAGGCAATCATGCAGACGTTAT
This sequence comes from Solanum tuberosum, assembly GCF_000226075.1. Classification (NCBI taxonomy): domain Eukaryota; kingdom Viridiplantae; phylum Streptophyta; class Magnoliopsida; order Solanales; family Solanaceae; genus Solanum; species Solanum tuberosum. The sequence continues at coordinate 292,365 of NW_006239110.1, forward strand.
CGAATGTGAGCCTAAGGAGAACATCTTGAAGATCGATAGGGTTTGATTGCTTGATTGAATCTTCTAAAACAGGTAAGAGCCTAGAATGAACAAGCTCCAACAATGAATCTGTTGTCATGTTCCTAAACTTAGCAGAATGGAATTCAATGCTGGCTGGTTTCCTCTGTTTATGCCAATTATCATAATCTGCATTGAATATTCCATCTCCAAGAAGGTCTCTGACAGTGCTCCGGAAGTAGTCTCCTTTTGGGAAATTTGAGAAGTTGGTCTTAAGAAGATACTCAAGATTCCGGGGATCAGATGTGACCACACAATTGAGGTTGGTAAACCATGGACCTCGGAATGTAAATGTCCCATTCATGCGGCAGAGAACATCAGAAATCCACTCATACATGTCTTTACGTAGGCCTAAAATCAAAGAAGGCAACATCCCTACGAGTGGCCAGTTTGGTAGTCCTTGTTTTTTCGCTTGCCTTAAGGAATGTATAGCGATGAAAACAACAAGTGCGAGGAATATTTCCATGATTTGTATCTCTGGCAAGAAAAACAAACTGAGATGTTCAAATGAGGAAGAAGAAGAAGTCATGTTAATGGAGGTGAATGTAGTATTCATGAGGTTGAGATGATAGGAAATATTGTTCTAGTTATAAAAGCATGGACTGATTGTTTTGGTGTGATTTCTAGTGCTACAAATATAGCTTGTTTACAGTTTTGATTTGGTGAGCTGAAAATAGAAACAAATTACTCTCTCATCTATATATGTTGTGATTTCAAATCACATTTCTTGTTGAAGAGGGTTTTTGATCAACAATCAAACTGTTTTTTTTATCTTCTTATTTTGATTGATTTCAAAATATGGACGTGTCTCTCTCTCTCTTATTAAACCCGGTTGACTAAACTCGCAAGGCTTTTTTTTAGCAATAGAGTGGGTGAGATAGTTAACCTAAGTTACAACAGTTTTCTAGTCTTTCCCGCGCACACGTTTTTCCCTTACTTCTTTTTTTCTTCCTATAATCCATACAAATTTCAAGTTAAGTGTGCCGTTTAGCTACAAAAACTTATTGGTCTCTTTTACCCTTTGGTATGGTGGTGCCACGTGGAATCTCTTCTGTTTTTTTCTTAGTTTTTCTGCAATTGAAGCAAAATAAACTAGTTACTAAAAAAAAATATTCTCTCCGTCTCAATTTATGTGACACTTTATAGATTTTGAGATTCAAATAAATCTATCTTTGATCATAAATTTTTCATATATTTTTTAATTATTGTGACTTATAGTATTTTTTACGCAGTTTACAAATATATAAATTTCATTTCAAAAAAATTATAGATTTCACACATAAATTTTCAGTCAAACTTACATTATTTGACTCTCCAAAAATAAAAATATCATATAAATTAAGACCGAGAGAATACCAATATTTGATTTGATGAAATGGAAAGAAAGATGATGAGGATGTAAATGAAAGTGGTGTTGGGAAGGAAAATGTGTGCATCGAATGAAAAAAAGAGGGTAGGAATTAGTCTTTCTAGGGGAAATAAGTGCATAGGAAAATAAAATGTTACTCCCTTGGTTCCTATTCTCTCCTTCTGTTCATAATTACTTGTTCACAATTACTTGTTCACTTCTAAATTGACACATTTATTAATAAAATAATTAATGACATAGTAAAATTATTATTTTACCTTTATTAATTATGAAGTGGATGAATTAAAAAACTTAAGATTTTCAAGAATTTTTATCTTTTTCAAAGTAATTAATTGAGGGTATAATATGTAAACAAATTTGTCCTTTCTTGATTTGTCAAAATGGACAAGTAATTAAAGACAACCAAAAAAGGAAAAGTGGACAAGTAATTAGGAACAGAGGGAGTATTTGTTTCCAATTTAGATTTCACATATTTTAAAAAATTAGATAAGTTTATTATTGCATCATATTTAATATTCTCTTGAAGTCAAGTTTTCAATAAACGAACGTAAACTAGTTTAGTTTGATTAATTATATTGCATAATGAACATGAATTAATCATTTAGATTTCTTATGTTGGTCAAATTCATACTTGAAAGACTAATAACTCTCAAGGTTAAAATAGGAAGAACAATGTTATTTATGTGTTGGTTTTGTGAAATAGCAAGTACTCCCTCCGTCCCATTTTATATGTCACTTTTTTAATTTGAACTTGCATTAAGAAATGATGTAACTTTACCCTTCTACCCTTATTTAATTTTTTTGGAACTCAAGTTTTCAATCAATGAATATGAATTAATTTATTTTAATTAATTAATTTAACCAATGAACATAAATCATTTGCTTAGCTTTTCTAAGTTGGTCAAATGTGTATTTTCAAGGCTAATAACTCACAAGGGTAACAAAGGAACAATATGGTAATTTATGCATTGATTTTTTGAAATGACAAGTATTATGGACCAACTATTTATAGAAATTGATGACATATAAAATAGGACGGATGGAGTTGTAGACAATAAAATTCGCGTCGAGAAAATAATAATCAAGAACGGAAAATTATGCAACAATCGTTTTATTATTTCAAAGTACGAGTGTTACAATCTCTATGATTCCTCTGAATTCGCCTTTTCAAATATAATTCAAGAGCTCTTGAGCTTGATCTTGAACTTGGGATTTATCTCGATCTTGATCGCGAACTTGAACTTGGACTTAGGCTTGGACTTGATCTTGAACTTTATCTTGATCTTGACTTTCTAGTTGAATTCAAGGGCTTCGAGCTTGATCTTGAATTTGGTGGTCTTGATCTTGACTTCTTCAAATCTTAAACTTGAACATTTGAATTCTTCAATTCTTGAATTCTCGAATTCTTGAACTTGTAGAGAAATTGCGGTTTTTGATCCACGAGCTTTCTCTAGCTTCTTGTTCGAATTTTTGGTTCTCTTTTCTGAATTATGAAGACTCCTATTTATAGTTTTAGAATAGGGGAGTTGTGATTGGAATAGGATTTCCTTCGGCCAATCAAATTTAAGTGACATGGCATATGTGCTTTATGGAGCGGGCTTTAATTAAATTCATATTTATTGAATTTAAATAATTAAATCAATTATATTAATCCATAATATTTATTTGAACTAATATATTCATGAATTTAATATAATCCGAATCATTTAATAAATTTATATTTAAATAAATTTTAAATAACTACAAATGCCCCTACTTCAAGTCTTGTGAGAACATTTTATTTTTTGGAGACCGAACTTGAAGTACAAGCCATACGATAATCGTGTGTCATTATTTTAAGGTGCACCATAATTATACTCCCTCTGTCCCAATTTATATGACTCACTTTCCTTTTTAGTCAGTCCCAAAAAGAATGACACATTTGTATATAAAGTAACAATCTAACTATAAAATATCTATTTTACCCTTAATGAAATGATTTACAGCCACACAAATTTCTATCATTCATTTTGGACTACAAATTTTAAAAGTCTTCCTTTTCTTTCTTAAATTATGTGCCGAGTCAAAGTACCTCATATAAAATGGGACGGAGGGAGTATTAATTAATGAACTACCCCAAAATAATTGGAGTAACCACAATTGGAGTCCACTATTAGTCATGTGGCCACCCTGCCACTTTCCATTGGTCCAAACCAATTTGGATATGGAAAACAAAATATATGTTTGTTTCAACTAGGACATGGAAAGGGTGGATTTTTTTCCAATTTCAATTTCCACCGTCTGCACAATTGCGGCACAAGGTTGTTTACCATCGTGATCCGATTATTTCAACCGGAGGAAACCAATTTTATCAAGTAATTATACTGATATTGACAAGTTTACTCCTTTTAGGAGTTCAATTACAAATATTACTCCTGCTCAATCACACATTCTCCCTTTTTATCGCCTTAGCTAAAAAGGAATTGTAATCCCATTCAACTTCAAATTCATATATCTTCTCTATTGTCCTAGCCAAAAAAAGAATTGTAGTTGAACTATGAGAAAGATTTTATTCTTGTCACATGACATCTATAAATAGACACATTGTCTCCACAATTTTGTCTTCAATTACAGATTGTGAGCTACAAGCCTACGACGAAAGGGGAATAATTCAAGGTAATTTTCCTCCCTTTTTCTGATTTTCGTCACTTTTTTTTAGCTTGACACATCTGTCGTAGAAAATTCATATCTCATTGTAGAAAAATTGAAATCATGAACGGTTTGATTTTCCGGAAACTAGACCTCTCGATCTCTAACATATCCAAAATTCAGAATTTAATACATTTCGAATCTTTTTAGATGATTTTTTGAAGTTAGCTCTAGATTCTGTCATGCTGAAAATTTCAGAGTTGTGCGGCTTTACTAAGACTCTCGTGTCTTCATGTAGGAATGAGGAAATCACAAGCCGCTTGATTATTTCGAATCTAGATACAAAGGTCTTCAACATATCCAAAATTCAAAATTTAATACCTTCAGAATCTTTCTAGATGATTTTTTTAAGTTAACTTTAAATTCTGTCATGCTGAAAATTTCAGATTTGTGGCTTTACTAAAACTCTTGTGTCTTGATGTAGGAATGACGAAATCACAAGACGTTTGATTATTTAAAATTTAGACACAAAGGTCTACAACATATTCAAAATTCAAGATTTAATACCTTCAGAATCTTTCTAGGTGATTTTTCGAAATTAACTTTAAATTCCGTCATACAACTGATATTCTTAAGGCGAAAGAAGATAGATACACATCCCTGCCCTAACAAAGGTAATTTATTGTATTCTTAAGGCGAAAGCGGAAAACATCCCCGCCCTAAGAAAGGTAATTTATGGTATTCTTAAGGTGAAAGCGGATAGATACAAATCCCTGCCCTAAGAAAGGTAACTTTACAGTATTCTTAAGGCGAAAGCAGATAGATATAAATTCCCACCCTAAGAAAGGTAATGTATGGTATTCTTAAGGAGAAAGCGGATAGATATAAATCCCCTCTCTAAGAAAGGTAATTTATGGTATTCTTAAGGCAAAAGTAGATAGATACAAATCCCCTCCCTAAGAAAGGTAATTTATGGTATTCTTAAGGCAAAAGTAGATAGATACAAATCCCCTCCCTAAGAAAGGTAATTTATGGTATTCTTAAGGTGAAAGCAGATAGATATAAATCCCCGCCCTAAGAAAAGTAATTTATGGTATTCTTAAGGTGAAAGCGTATATATATAAATCCCCGCCCTAAGAAAGGTAATTTATGGTATTCTTAAGGCGAAAGCGGATAGATACAAATCCCCACCCTAAGAAAGGTTATGGTATTCCTAGGGTGAAAGCGGATAGATATAAATCCCCGCCCTAAGAAAAGTAATTTATGGTATTCTTAAGGCAAAAGCGGATAGATACACATCCCCGCCCTAAGAAAGGTAATTTATGGTGTCAAGACTTGAAAACTTCAACTTTCAGACTTGAATAATTTGAAGACTTCAACTTGCAAACTTAAAGAATTTGAAGACCTCAACTTCCAGACTTAAAGAATTTGAAGACTTCAACTTGCAGACTTAAAGAATTTGAAGACTTCAACTTGTAGACTTAAAGAATTTCAACTAGAAGACTTAATTGAAGACTTCAACTTGTAGACTTAAAGATTTCAACTTGAAGACTTAAATTGAAGACTTCAACTTGTAGACTTAAAGATTTCAACTTGAAGACTTAAATTGAAGACTTCAACTTGTAGACTTAAAGATTTCAACTTGAAGACTTAAATTGAAGACTTCAACTTGTAGACTTAAAGATTTCAACTTGAAGACTTAAATTGAAGACTTCATGTATACTTGGAAGATTTGAAGACTTCAGCTTGCATACTTGGAGGATTTGAAGACTTCAAATTGCATACTTGGAAGATTTGAAAACTTCAGCCTGTATACTTGGAAGATTTGAAGACTTCAGCTTGCATACTTGGAGGATTTGAAGACTTCAATTTTAAAGAAACTTCAAGCATGTTGTTAATGAAAATCATATTTTTTAAGGGTTTGCCCCATCTATTGACTAATCAATACTTCGTACAAGTCTGAAGTTTCATGAGACAAAAGATAAAACAAAATACTTATCGCTTTGACTGTCATGTGACAGATCAAGTGGGAACATGTGGTTTTTTGACACTCATGCAACTGAACTTAGGATATATTATAAGCACCTACGTACCTCAATGAAGAGGATCACAACGTAGTTCTGGGGGAGTGATTTTTTTTATTTTGTTGTGTCGTACACAGTTTATACGCTTGTGGGCCAGGAATGACATGCAGTTTAGGCTCATACCTTAAGGAGCATCATCTTACTTCAAGGGTAGTACCTTTTTAAGAATTTTGCATTAATAGGACTGATCCTTATGCCATCTGTATCAACAAGCTTGTAAGCACCATGTGAATATGCTTCTTGTACGACATATGGTCTATCCCACTTTGAGGAAAATTTCCCCCCAGACTTGTGCGAAGTAATGATGGGTCTTCTTACCGTGAGAACTTGGTCTCCAACTTGGAAGCACCTCAAGCGAACCTTCTTATTGAAAGCACGAGATAGACGAGCTTGATAACATTCAAGGTTTTGTTGGGCTTCTAGCCTCTTTTCATCAAGTGCTTCTAACTCAGCAAAATGTAGTCGAGCATTTTCTTCTTCAGCGATCCCTTCTTGAATAGCAAGTCTTAAGGAAGGTATTTGACACTCAAGTGGCAGGACTGCTTCAATTCCAAACGCAAGTGAATATGGTGTTGCTTGAGTTGGAGTGCGGTATGTTGTCCTATATGCCCACAAAGCTTCTTCCATTCTTTCATGCCAATCCCATTTGGACTTGGAGACAGCTTTCTTCAAGAGGTTGCATAGAGTCTTATTGAATGCTTCAGCGAGACCATTGGCGGCAGCATGATACATATAAGATTTACTTTGCTTGAAACCAAAGAGATCACAAATTTTGTTCATTAACTTGTTATCAAATGGCTTGCCAATTGTCTGTTATTATGTAGCGAGGGATGCCAAAATGATAGATGATATTCACTCGGATAAAATTTGAAGCATTCTCTTTCTTCACTTCTTTTAGAGCGACAGCTTCAGCCCATTTTGAGAAGTAATTTGTTACAGCCAAGATGTACAAGTGTCCACCAGAAGATTTTGGTAGTGGTCCCACAACATCCAATCCCCAAGCGTCAAATGGCCAAGATGTAATAGTTGGGTGCAATACTTCGGGCGGCTGATGTATGAAATTCGCATGAAATTGACAAGCATCGCACCTCCGAGCATAATCTAAGCAATCCTTCACCATGGTTGGCCAATAATACCCCATCCTCTTTTATGTGAAAGTAGAGTTTTGGTCCAGATTGATGTGATCCACATACTCCCGAGTGTGCTTCTTACAAAGCTTAAATTGCTTCTTCCTCTCCCAAACATCATAATAGTACACCCTCAAATAATCTTCTGTATAATGTGTCCTTGTAGTAAAGGAAGCGAGGTGCACGACGACGAATGTCAGTCCTTCTCCTTGGATCTTCTGGAAGTATCCCATAACACATGTAGTCAATAATGGGTTGTCTCCAATCTTCCTTCACGGCTTCAGAAACGGCGACGAGATGATCAAGCTCATTTTCTATACATTCTTCCTCATTTGGCGGTGGTACTATCCATTTTTGACAAATAGTCATTTGTGTCTGATTAGGAAGGGTTAGCGCTGAAGTTAGAGTAGTCAATGCATCAGCTTTCTTATTCTCCGTTCTACGCACATGTTGAAGGGTTACATCTCCAAGCCATCCAATCAACTTTTGGGCATAATCATGATAAGGACGCAATTCGGGCTTCTTCACCTCATAACTTCCCAAGAGTTGGTTGATCACCAACTGAGAGTCACCAAAGACTTGTAAGTTTAATTGTTTCATGTCAACGACCATCTCAAGTTCAAGTATTAATGCTTGGTATTCAGCGACATTATTGGAGCAACATTGCTTCAAAGTAAAGGAGAATGGTAGAATCTCTTCTTGTGAAGTGATGAACACTACGCCAGCACCAGCTCCGCCACGATGTGCAGCTCCATCAAAGTACATTTTCCAAGGAGGTTGAAATTCAATTAACATTGCATCTTCATCAGGAAGCTCATCAGCTAACTCCCAATCATCCGGTATTGAATGGTCTGCCAAGAAATCCGCCAATTGTCCTTACACAGCTTTTTGAGGGATGTACTCGATCTCAAACTGTTGGAATTGGAGGTACCATCTTGCTAGTCGGTCACTAAGGACAGGTTTCGACATAACAAACTTGATGGGATTTACTCTAGAAATAAGACGAACAACATGGGCTTGAAAATAATGCTTCATCTTTTGAATTGAGAAGACTAGCGCCAAGCACAATTTTCAATTGGCGAATAGTTCAGCTCATTTGTTGTCATCGTTCTACTCAAGTAGTAAAGAGAGTTTTTTTTGCCTTCACTATTCTCTTGAGCTAATAGGGCTCCTATGGACCTTTCTTGTGCTGCAATGTAGAGTATCAATGGCTTTCCAGGTATAGGGGTTGCCAAAACTGGAGGTTTCGCTAGATATGACTTGATACTTTTAAAGGCATCGCTACATGTTTCATCCCAATTAAAAGGAGCACCTTTCTTCATGAGATGACTAATGGTTGGCATCGTCGTGCTAGATTTGAGATGAACCTCCTCAAGTAAGCTAACTTTCCTTGGAAACTTTTTAACTCATGAATATTTCGAGGCTCAGACATCTTCGATATTGCATAAACTTTGGTTTGATCAATTTTAATTCCTCGATGTCTCACAATGAAGCCAAGGAACTCTCCAGAAGTAACTCCGAAGGCACACTTCAATGGATTCATCCTTAGTTGATATCTTCGAAGCAGCTCAAACACCATTCTTAAGTCTTTCAAATGATCACTCCCCTTTATCGACTTTACCACCAAGTCATCCACATAACATTCAACATTTTGATGGAGTAAGTCATCAAATATATTTTGCATAGCCCTTTGTTATGTAGCACCAGCATTCTTCAAATCGAAAGGCATCACTTTGTAGTAATAAATACCTTTAGGCGTGCGAAATGCGATGAGTTCTTCATCTTTTGGTGCCATACAGATTTGATTATAGCCAGAAGAACTGTCCATGAATGACATCGCCTCAAAATCAGTGGTGGCATCAATCATTAGCTCAGGAATGGGAAGAGGGAACTCATCTTTAGGACATGCATTATTGAGATCCCTGAAGTCAACACAAACTCGAATTTGGCCATTCTTCTTCCTTACAAGAACAATACTTGAAATCCATGTAGGATATTTAACTTCACGAATGAATCCTGCCTCAATGAGTTTGTTAACTCCATTCTCTATCAATGGAACCAAGTCACGCCTAAAACGTATTTGGGCTTACTTAACAGGATGAACACCATTTTTGACTGCCAACTAATGGACTGCTACTTTAGGATTCAAGCCAGGCATTTCTTTATAACTCCAAGTGAAGACATCCCTATATTCCTTGAGTATATTCATATAAGTGATTTCTTCATCAACTTCTAGAAAGGCACTCAAGTAAGTAGGCCTTGGATCTTCATCAGTGCCAAGGTTAACTTCCTTTAAGGGATCTATTGTGGTCTTCACTCCTTCAAGTTCTGGTGGAGCATCTCTAGCATCTTCCTCTTCTAGAGGGTCATTGTCATTGACAGATATATGACAACACCAGACAATATCTTCTAACTCTTCATCAATCTTCATTTGAGGCAAAGAATCGTGCTCATTCTGGATTGTAACATAATATGAGGAGCCTACACTTTCTTCATCTTCCTCGCGCTACTTGGTGTAAACCACAGAACTACGTTGTGACTTGATCATCTTCATTGAGGTACGTAGGCGCTTAGAATATATCCTAAGTTCAGTTGCATGAGGGGCAAATTTGGATGAAGACTCAGATTTGTCTTCGATAGCCTCTATGATAAAGTTCTTCAATTGATCAATTAGAATCAAACCTTCAGCTGAGATATGAATCTCTTTGATCTTTGTTTGTTTTACGCGAGACTCTCCTTCGTCTTGAATTTTAGAAAGCTTCAAAGATTCTTGACTTTGATCTTCTTTCGATCATGTTATCCATCTTATTTGTTAGCTTGGAAAGTTTAGCATCTTGTTCGTGAGGACACTTCGTCAAGCCTTCAATTGCTTTAGTCAAGCTTGCTAGTTTTTCTTCTATAGTGCAAGTCATTTGTTATTCTTTGATGTTTGAAAAGTTGAGATGAGAGGTAGAGATTGTCCCACTGGGCGTGCCAGAATTTGTAGACAGTAAAATTCGCGTCGAGAAAATAATAATCAAGAACGAAAAAGTATGCAACAATCGTTTTATTGATTTAAAAGTGTGAGTGTTACAATCTCTATGATTCCTCTGAATTTGCCTTTTCAAATATAATTCAAGGGCTCTTGAGCTTGATCTTGAACTTGGGATTTATCTCGGTCTTGATCTCTATCTTGAACTTGGACTTGGACTTGATCTTGAACTTTATCTTGATCTTGAACTTGAATTTTATCTTGATCTTGACTTTCTAGTTGAATTCAAGGGCTTCAAGCTTGATCTTGAATCCAGTAGTCTTGATCTTGATCGTTCTTGAACTTGATCTTGACTTCTTCAAATCTTAAACTTGAACACTTGAATTCTCGAATTCTTGAACTTGTAGAGAAATTGCGACTTTTGATCCACGAGCTTTCTCTAGCTTCGTGTTCGAATTCTTGGTTCTCTTTTCTGAATTATGAAGACCCCTATTTATAGTTTTAGAATAAGGGAGTTGTGATTGGAATAGGATGCCCTTCGGCCAATCAGATTTAAGTGACATTACATCTGGGCTTTATGGAGCAGGCTTTAATTAAATTCATATTTATTGAATTTAAATAATTAAATCAATTATATTAATCCATAATATTTATTTGGACTAATATATTCATGAATTTAATATAATCCGAGTCATTTAATAAATTTATATTTAAATAAATTTTAAATGATTACAGGAGTATTAAAGATCATCTATTTTTAGTAAAGACTACGTATACTCGCTCTGTCCAACAATAGTTGTCCACTATATTAAAAATAGTTATTCAATAATACTTGTCCAGTTTAGAAAATCAAGAGTTAATTTACCTTTTGTGTCAATTTTACCATTGCTATTAAATACTATTATGTGATGAGTGAAATGGAAAAAAATTAATTATTTTTATTTTGATTTAATAAGTAGAAATAAGTGCACATGAAAATAAAATGTTACCCCTTTTATCCCATATTACGCATCTACTTTTCCATTTATCATCTCTTAAGAAATCATAAATTAAAAAAAAATAATGTTTTTAATATACTTTATTATGTGCCTTATTCATCAATACTAAGATTAAAAATGGAGTAACTTTAAAATATCATCATTGTATGTATGTATGTATGTATGTATGATATACACCCCTTTTCCCTTTTATTTATTTTCTTTTGGTGGAACCATCAACAACTCCTTAAAGTTGGCACCAATTTTTACTTAGACACATTAAATAGGCTTTATTCATTTTAAACGCCTCAAGTAGGGCCCCGTTGTGTCATTTTGACCCCTTTTTTGACAATCAACTAAAATTACAAAGTGTGTGTAATACACTTGCGAATGACATGGCATGATGACTAATTAGAAGTTGACATGTGACGTTTTAGTGTAAAAATAATAATATTAAAATAAATTATTAAAAAACAACTAATTTTCAATAAAATAAATAAATCAAATTATCTATTTTCTACCACTCCCACCCCCACCTTACATCACCCCACCTCCACCCCATCGGCCTTACTTCCGTCCTTTTTGTCTCCCCAACCCCTCCACCATAATTTGGTTATTCTTCCATTTTTTATATAAAAAAAAATCATTAGATTTTAGTCTTACTTTTTTTATTTTTTCGTTGTAAATTTGATTTTGAGAACAATTTTATCGATAGTGAGGTGAGTTTCTGACAAATATGACATTCTTTTTATATTATTTTTTTGAAAAAAAATGTTTTTTCTGTTCTAATAAATGTTTTCAAAATTAGTGTGATGATTTTTTAAAATTTTGTTCTTGTAAATATTTTTAAAATTAGTGTGATAATTTTTTTGTTTTGTTTTTTCATATTTTGTAAGGTTTTTCATCATGATTTTTTATAGTGGAAGGTGGAATAAGTGGTAGGGAAAAAGAGTGAAGAAGAAAAAAAAATATGAAGAAATTTAAAAAAAAACACTCCTCATGCACTCAAAATGGGTGTATCACACCCAATGTGTCAAGTCAGTAGAAAGTGTCAAAATGACACAGCGGGACTCAACATGAGGTGTCTAAAATGAACAAAGCTTAGTTAAAGTGTCTAAGTGAAAATTAGTGCCAACTTTAGGGGGTCATCGATTGGTTCAGCCTATTCTTTTTGCTTCACTTGAGTCGAGAGTTTTTTGAAAGCATTCTCTTTATCTCTATGAGATAAGGATAAGGTCTGTGTATATTCTACTTTTCCCAGATTCTTCACTTTGTGAGATTTTAGTGGATATTTGTAGACTTCTAAAACATATTAATTTTAAAGATAAAACGAGAAAAAAAAATTTAATTCTATTTTAATTTGTAAATTGAACAGAAAATATGGACGAAGGAAGTACTTGCCACAATTTAGGTGAGATAATTTAAATTGATACAAAATTTAAGGAATAGAAACACTTAAATTGATGGAATAAAATGAATCTTGGATATTTATATAATTATAAATCAATCCAACTAAGAAAAGTTTTGAAATTAAGTTATCTTTTATTAAACTCGTACATCATGAATTCTCCATTTGTAGAAGTATACTGTAGACCCCACAAACTGAACTTATTGTTGCCCAAGCTTACACAATTTCTCATTTCTTTGAAATATTTCCCTCCCTTTAATCAATTTAGGCCATCAATTTATTTCCTTTTTCAAATAAGCTTTCAGTTGTACGTATTAGGTTTCTGGAGGAAAAAGAAAAGAAAACATATTCCTGAGAATTAAATAACATTTCATAGCCACAAGTTGTAATTATTGGTTGTTTACCAACTATTTAAAGATTGCAAAAGAAGCAACTCTTTTTTAGTTGAACATCACAAATTGCAATTACTCCCTCCGTCCCATTTTATGTGAGGTAATTTGACTCGGCACAAAATTTAAGAAAGAAAAAAAAAATGTGGTTCAAAATGAATGTTAGAAATTTGTGTGGTTGTAAATCATTTCATTAAGAATAAAATATATATTTTATAGTTAAATTGTTACTTTATATAGAAATGTGTCATTCCTTTTTTGACTGATTAAAAATAATAGTAAATTACATAAATTGAGACATAGGGAGTATTAAATTGGAATCATGACATATATAAATTTATTTCTTGTTTAACTAAAAGTTGGTATTTGGCAATAAATTTTGGGACTTATAATTTAAATTCGAAATTTGTTTATAAATGTGAACAAAAACTTAACTTCAGCTTACCAATAATCATTCTTTACGTCTTGTTAAAGGAAATCCATGTATGTTTCTTGTCTCAATTATCTTAGGTTATCCAATTATTAAGGCATCCCTCTTTTTTCAGTTTTACTGAATTGGGTTATCTTTACTATTATTTATTTTTTTACTTTAATGCCGCATTAATTGTTAACAATTTCTTACGCTAATAGCGCAACTTATGTCTTACCAACTTTATAATTTGATAAATTAAGGCAACTTAAATTAGAATCTTTGATTCATAAAAGTTATATCTTTCATCACTATTAATTGTTTCGATTTAATTTATGGGATAGGCAATTCTTACAACTTATTTTTATTAATAGAAAGTAATTAAATAAAAGAAATAGCACATCATATATGTATTTAATACTCTATATGACAAGTTATAAATATACTTTTTAATAATTACTATTAAAATAACATTTTAATTACAAGCAATGGGGGATCCATAATTTCGATTCAAGGGGGTTCAAAATATATATGAAGTAAAGGTGCAACAATTACATGATAAATAAAGAGAGAGGGGCGGTGAAGGACAACACTAGTTTTAACCCACTAAATTGTAACTCACATTTTGTAACACCTCGAATATTGAAAAGTTAGATTGGAAAGGAAAGGTTAATTTTTTTGCACTGGTTGCAGGTTCTACGAGCCATCCTAGGGACCCTAGGAAGTTCTACGGGCCGTAGAAAGTTCTACGGGTCATAGGAAGCTATCGTAGGATTTGGATTGAATTCTGAAAAATGTCAAGTCCCATATGTTGGCCTACAGATGAACACGACGAGTTGTAGGAGGTCCTACGGGCAGTAGGAAGTCCCCGTAGGGTGGATTCGGAAAATTGATTTAAGACCTCAGGTTTACTAAAGGTTTCAAGGGCTTATAGAAGTTTCCACGAGTCATAGAAGGGGTCCGTAGAAGTGATCCAGACTTAGTGAAATTTTGGACTTTGATTTGGGTTCTAAGAGAGGGCCTTACGGGCCGTAGAAAGGTTGACGATCTGTAGAAAGGGTTTCGTGGAAGTATGGTCAATTAATGAGCCCTAGTAACAGTTCTACGGTTGACCAGGACGGTCCGTAGAAAGTCTAATGGACCGTAGGTCCAACCGTAGACACTGTCCGACCATTTTTAATTAAGGGCGATTTAGTCTTTTTCTACCCATTTAACCCCTAAACTATGTCGTGTTGACCTTATAACTACCCTTATATATGATTTTACCCTTCAAAAAATCCTTCATTCCCTCCCATTTGCTCAAACTCACAAATTCTCACAAGGGTTTCTTCTCCAAAATTCTCTCAAGAACTCCAAGGTGAAGAACTTGATTTTAGGGTTTTGATTACCTAAGGTTTGTGGGAGTTCAACGATGGATCCCTTTCATCCATTGGGTTCCAAAAGAAATCTCTAATTCAATTTCACTCAATTATCTAGGATTCTTCATGGGTCCAATTTATTATGATTCAATTGTTATTATTTGATCTTATTATGCATGATTTGATTCAATTACATGTTTTCCAATTGATTTCATATGGACCAATGCCTATGCCTATTTTATGAATATGAACTATGCTTATGAACTTATGAATTATGATTATGAATTTATGCATGATTTATGAAATTGATGATTTATGACTAAAGGATGCTTTTAAGATGAAATGTCAATGATTTGTGAAAGATTTTCTCACATTTGAAAGGAATCATGATTTAGATACTTAGAAAGGTAAGTGTCTATTATGAATTTATTCCAAGTTTTTGATATGATTATGATTATGTCTTTTCAGTTGGGATTTACTTAGCACCGAAAGGACTTTGAGATGGAGGCTATACTTTTAGTAGAGGTTTAGTCTTTAGTAACAATCTCATTGTCCTAAACTACATGCCCCTGTAGGATTGTCTTAACTGACCTAGCTAGTGGATCCACTTTAGTAATAATGGATGATACAAAGTTTTGCCAAGACTCTCTCTTTTCGGTGTGAGGTTTACACATGATTCCATGTTATAACTCGCATGGTCTTATTGTCGGTTAACGGTAAATATCTCACAAATGGACTATGTTTTCTTCAAAAGGTTTTATCAAAGCTTTTCCCTATGGTTTTCAAATATGCATTGACCTTGTTCATAACTTATGATTTCTCTTTAAAGATTTTTATTGCGTTTTACTTGGTCATGCTTATCATGTTTAAGTTCACTATATTATTATGCTTATCTATTTATGCATTTACTCATACTCAGTACATTCA
Organism: Solanum tuberosum; assembly: GCF_000226075.1. Lineage (NCBI taxonomy): Eukaryota > Viridiplantae > Streptophyta > Magnoliopsida > Solanales > Solanaceae > Solanum > Solanum tuberosum. The sequence goes on from NW_006239110.1 coordinate 308,069, forward strand.
TAGTACTAATGCATATTTGTGAATATAGTGTCTCATAATATATGGTATGCCACTCCTCCACCGGAATGCACTTAGGTGGATTGCTCTGCTATCGACTACTTGGATTGGTGAGTCCTCATGATTCCAGGGCAAAGTCATGGACAATTTTAGTGCTTTGATGTCTTTTTAGTATTCAGATTATATTCGTGACTTAGGAGTTTGTCCTAGTCACATCTATGAATAAAAGGCTTATGTCAGACTTAGTAGTATTCCACATATTCTCTTATGTACTATGTTGGTATATTTTATGTCATCTTATGGGTTGAGATTTATATTGCTTACAATTTCATTTATTGTATTTTTTACATCATGTTTATATAAAGTGGCTTGTTTAGGGTCTCTCGGGGTTTTATTCTCCATATCACATCTAGGGTATACTTTGGGTCGTGAAAAACTAGGTATTTAGAGCATCATGTTTTAAAAATATTTCTAGGATATTTGACAAGCCGCGCCAAGTAGTGTCTTGTTAATGAGTGTGAACCGCGCCGCATTTATGAATAGTAAACTACAAGGCATTTAGGAAACTTCACTTCTTTCATTATTCTAAAATCATTCCATAGAGTTTATCTCTATAAAGGTCTTTCTCCTAACTCTTATTTGATTCTTTTTAGGATATGCCTCCTCGAAGAGCTAACTTATGAAGAAATGTGGGTGAGAATGTAGAGCCCGAGGTTCCTCAAGTTTCTGTGGATCCTTTAGTCGACAAAGTGTCTCATGCCGAATTCTGAGCCACTTTTCAAGTGTGAACTCAAGATATCACAGACCAGGCTAATAGATAGGTCATTGCTCCCGTGAACGAAATTGTAGGTACAACGACAACAAGGTGAGGTGATGAGTGGTAGATTTGCACTTATTTAAGGTCCATTTAGCTCAATAATTAGTGTCCTCAATGCCTAAATTTGTCATTTTCTAATAAAATATTGATGATTTGAGGCTATGAAGACAATTGGACAAGGCAAGGACTACAATTTAAAAGAATGGCCAAAAATACAAATAGAGGTACAAACTGAACATTGTTGATCGCCTAACATGAAGGGCAGATCACCAACTGAGCACGATCTCGCCCAAACTGACAGTGCATAGTATGTGTGTCTATCAAACAAGGTTGGTGAACTCTAGTAGAGAAGGCGTTGCACCGAGTTAGAATGACAATCCTACTTAGGGGTGTGCAAAAACCGAACCGACCAATAAACTGAATCGAAAAAAATGTTATTGGGTCATTGCTATTGGGTTATTGGGTTAAAAGCTTTTAATGATTTTATTAAAAAAAATATTGGTTATCGGTTTAGTATCGATTTTTAGTATTAGGTTATTGGGTAAACCGGTGACCCATTAAGACAATAGTAAGTTACTACTATACTCTTCATAAATATGAAATATTAATAATTTAACATAACTAGACACTATATCAGTACTCTACACTACGGTCTACACACTTCACACGGCATAGTACTTCTACTTCATATCAGAAATTTCATATTATGTTTTGGTTGTAACATGTTATTGTAGCCTTCGTACTACATCTACTCTTATTGATGTAATTTCTCATTATATTTCTTGTTTCACTATTTCAAAGCATTTACAACTGATTTGCTTATCTCACTGTATTGTGTCAAATTGTTAGAGAAGTGAGAAATCATATATTTATTTTATGAGCATTTTCTTATTGGGTAAACAGAAAACCAAACCATTAATGACCAAAAACTGATAAACCGAAAACTGATAAAGAATATCTTATTGGTTTGTTATTGGTTAGCATATGTAAAAACCAAAAATCGATGAACCGAACTGACCGATGCACACCCTTAATCCTACTGCACATTGCCCAAAGTGACAGTGTGCAAGGCAAAGATTTATTGCTCGAAAGGTGGACTAAGGTGGTATTCGGCGATTCTCTGAAAGTGAAAGGCTGACACGATCGAGTCCACCAACTAAGGTTCAAAGACTTGAAGCCTAGAGCATTACAAGGTGAATTGAGGAGCGAAGGGAAATTCGCCGAACGAGTTTGGCGAGCCCGACTAGTGTCACCGAGTTGGTTATTAAGTGAATTTTGGGGCAAATTTTGGAAAAGTACAAATAGCCCAAAGGATACAATTTTTAGGGAGTTGGACTACTAAGTGGAAAGGAGAGAACACTTTACTTTTGAATGAACACTTTTCTAGTTCTTGAGGTTTTACAATTTGAGACTTGAATTTGATAAATTGAAGTTAAATCCAAAGTGAGTTTACTCTTAATTGCTTGATTTCAAGTTATCCATTACTTCTTTCATGGAAGGTATATTTTCTTTACTTCAAGTGATATGTGGCTAAAATCCCAAGATGTAGGGGGTGCTCTAATGGGGTTGGGTGTTGATTTAATGTAGTGGATATTGTACTATGCTCTGTGTTGTTGATGTTCATGTATAATTTGATCTAATTACCATGGGGTTAAATTATGGGTAAGGTTGCAAACTTAATTCCTACTTCCAATCTCCAGTTGATGCTTGAAAGAGATTAATTGGAGTGGGTAATTAGTTCAATACTAGCAATTTAGGTTTGATGTGTATGGCTTTCTTGAAAGAGAGGTTATGGGTCAGATCTATTTTCTTTATTCTTGAAAGGCAGGATAAAGTAAGGTATTGGGTTGTTTAGGATTGGCAATTAGATGAGATTGAAAGGAGATTCTCCGCATATATTCTTTGAGATTGAAAGAAGATTAGTGTCATTGAAGATGACTTGGACTATTCATGTATGTACATCACTATAGAGCAGTACAATCACCCCTATGTTACATCAATTTCTGATCCTGGCACCCCTAGATTGCTTGTTAAATCTTGATTTTGTTTCGATTTTAGTTTAATTGTGATAATTGATAACCAAAGCTTTATATTAAGTTGGTGATACCATCCACTCAAATTTTCTAACTAGTAGAAATGAGATAATTTAAAATCTAAATTTTTTGATAAGAAATTCTCTATGATATACCATTCCCTGTGGGATTCAACTCCAACTCTTCGTTGGATTTTTTACTGACAATGATCGCTCACTCTTTTAATTAGTTTTAGAAGGTGATTTGAGCGTAATAAAAAATAGCGCCGCTACCGGGGAGTGGTGGTTAAGAATTCTAATTGAGAAATTACATTTTAATTTGGTCTATTTGTAGTAGATTTGTTGTTTGGTGTTGTTGTTGACTGATTTGCAGGTTGACAAGATGAGTGACCATGGAAGTGATAATGACAGTCATTAAGGTTAAAACGAAAATATGGGTGATCTCAATGACATGTCCATTTATGTCATTCAAACCACGGGAGCAATCTGAATACCTCCTACAATCGAGGGTACGATGTTTCACATCACAGGAACTATGATACAATTGCTCCAAACGAAAGGAGTTTTTGGGGGTCTAGCTCATGAAGATCCCCATGATCACCTTAGGAATTTCAAGGAGGTGTGTGGACCCTTTGTGTTCAAGAATATCTCCCAAGAATCCATAGGGTTTAGGTTATTACCATTCTCTATAATGGGAGAGGCTAAAAAATGGTTGATAGAGTTGCCAAGTGATTTTGTTACTTCGTGGGATGAGCTGACTGAGGCATTCTCGAAAAGATTCTTTCCAGCCTCGAAGATGGTTAAACTTCGTCACCAAATTCAAAATTTCAAATGTATCGGAGGTGAGCCTTTGCATGAACGTGGCTGAGGTTCAAAAAGTTATTCTTGCAATGTCCAACGCATGGCGTTCCGAACAATTTGTTGTTGCAATACTTTTATTGCAGCCTTAATTCAGTCAATAAAGGTGTGACTGATCACTTAGTCCATGGTGGATTGATGAGGTAGCCGTGTGATGTAGCTCTTTGTTGCTAGATGATATGACTAAGGTTAACCGAGCATGGCATGCATGGGAAGACCAAGTGCCACTTCTACAAGTGGGTTTGAGCAAAGAACAAATCGAGAAGGACCATGAAAAGGATTAAAACATGGACAAAATGATGACCGAAATCAATTTGTTTTCCAAACATGTCATGGGAGGTGGAACCAAGTCGGTGAATGCAGTTGGAACAACACTGGTCACTGCCCGGATGATACCAAATTTGAGGCATTATACAATGTGGAAGTGCAATACATGGAAAATCAAGTGGGGGTGGGGTTCTCATAATAATTATCAACGACAAGGTGGGAATCAAGGTTGGAACAAGAATAGAGATAGTGGTTGGAAAGACTAGCAGGGTGGAAATTTTAGAGATAGGGAGATGGACAAAGATAGATACGTGCCTACCCATGATCATTCAAGCCCAAAAGAATCAGCTGGGCTAAAGGAAGCGGGGCAGAAGACATGCTTGTAAGGATCTACAACAAGGCTGAAGGTTTAGATAAGGTGTTGAAGGATTTGAAAAATGGCTTCTCCACTTTATCTCAGATGGTGACTTCACACTTAGTTTCTCTCAAGCAGCTGTAGACCCAACTGGGTCAAATTGTCACTCATCTAAATCCCAGGCAAAAGAGAACTTTGCGTAGTGACACCATCTCGAACCCCAAAAATGATTGTTGAGTTTGAGCAATATGTCAGTCACGACCAAAATTACACCATAAACGTGACATGGCTTATAGGACCCCGAGAGGTTGTACCACCCCAACTTTTCAAAACGTCTAAATTAACTCGTATCTTCGTGGAAAGACAAAGAGGGTGAGTAATAAATTAAAAATGATGTGTTATGTGATACTTTAAGTGTTCAAGTATTGTATCTCAAGTTTTGAAGTTAGGTAAGTGGCAAAATAAAAGTTGGCGAAAGTTACCGTAAATTCCTTTTTTAAAAGATTTTGTCTGAAATTTGAGTCAAATGTCTCGGACGTTTTCTCCCAATATATTAAGAGTTATGGTCCCCGTAAACTATGAAATCGAAGGTCTACGAGTCTAGTTTCCAACTCATCAAACCGTTCGTTCATACGACTTCAGAATAGAGAGATATTCGCATTTTCATGGGACTGCGCAAGCAGACACGTGAGGTGGGGCCCTAAGTCGGTGGAATGTTACATATATCTTCTCCTTCGACCTTTTTTCTTCATTTTTAAGCTAAAAAACAGAGAAATTAGAGAAACCCATTTCTAGGATCAAGTGAAGTATTAGATTTTCTTGACTTAAGTCCTTGACGAAAGTTGTTCTACGCGTTGGGCTCATCATCGTGGTATAATTTGTTTTATCGATTGCGTAGCATATCACACTTTTAGTGTTGGGACAGCAAGGGTTTGAATATATTTGAAGGTTTTGAAGTAAATTACGAACCTAAGATCGAGGTAAGACCCTTCTTTCATCGACTTTAGCTTTTATAAGCAGCAAACATCAATTTGCAATGGAAATACATATCATTTATCATATTGTCATGGTATCTTTTATTTTTGTGTGTTGATTATGGTCCTACCTTGTTGTAGTATCGAGGGAGTTATGAGTTAAAGTCGTTAGGCCACGTGAATTTAGCGAAAAAGGTATGTTAAGGCTATTCTCTTCCTATGGCATGTTTCCTTAAAGCTTAGGAGCAATGTAATTGAGTTGTTATCGTTGTTATACTTGTAGCCTTTATTGTTGATTGTTGGATGCTCGAGTGCATATAATCCTTTCTTATCGGGATTCTTATTCAGTAGTAGCATTCGTATGTTGGACACGACTTAGAGGCTATTTGTATAGGTTGCTTATAATTAAATTGCTCACTTTTAGTTGTTGGATTGTTATTGTTGCCTTTGGGCTATTATGGTTAGCTGCAGGAATGTGATCTATGCCTAGAAGGGTTATGTTCTGCCTACAGGGTTATATGGACGCCTAAAAGGGCTATGAGTTGCCTACGGGGATATATTGATGCCTAGAAGGGCTATGAGTTGCCTACAGGGATATATATTGACGCCTAAGAAGGCTATGTGCTTCCTACAGGGCCAGGTTGTTGCCTAAGAGGGCTATGGGTTGTCTATAAGTTATGTTGATGCCTAAGAGGGCTATGTGACTGCCTGCGGGGCTAGGGGGCTACCAATAAGGGTATACAGGCTGATTGGCACCTTCCGGGCTTATGGGGGCCTGAGTAGGTGGTCTTGTGTGTTGTTTGTACCTGTCGAGCTTATGGGGGCTTGGTTAGGTTGTTGTTTTATTATTTTTGATAAGTTTAGATTTAAGAGCAGGTCAGTACAATTATCTTATCCTTGATTTATTTATCAGATTATTCCAGTAGATCAGGATACCTCATCATAGTCTATTGCCTTTCATACTCTGTACATTATTTTGTACTGACTCCCCATTTCCTTGGGGGCGCTGCATTTATGCATGCAGGTCCTGACAGACGACCGAGTAGACCTCCTCAGCAGCAGGATTGACTTTTATCCGGTTGGTCAACCCTTTCCTCCGGAGCTGCCAGAGTTGGGAGGTTTGTTACCTTTTGTTGTATATATTCTCATGGGTAGGCTGGGGCCCTGTCCCACCAATCTTTACTACTCTTAGAGGCTTGTAGACTAGTGTGTGGGGTTTATATTTATGTTATGGCCATGCTGGTCTATGTTGTTGGTTTGCTGAAGCTTGTGAGTTATTTGATGTATTGTACTGATATATACCTGCTTTTAGTTTTGGTATAGATATCATGGTGGCCTCGACGGCCCAATCAGGACTTCTGTGCTAGTTGGCTATTTATTTATATGATTTCCTGGGAGTAGCTGTGTCCTTTATAGATCAGTTGACAGGGGCCTTGCCGGCCGATGGCTTAATTTTAAGCTGAGATATACTTATTTGTTTTCTTGACTGTTTGTGGCTGCCATGCGCTAGTAGCAAATGGTTCAGCAGGGTCGGCTCGAGCCTGAGTTCTGGCGTTATGAGCCAGTTGTGCCTTTGAATCTGGGGCGTGACAGAGGCCCTACACAAGTCACTTACCATACATCATACAAGTTAATAGAAAATCAAGAGAGTTTGAAAGTCAGTTTATATCATAATTGTTCAGCAAGAAAATGTAACAGAAAATCCTAACATAGTCTCAAAGCCATCTAGTACATCAAGAGTAATTGGGACATAACCCATACATCACATACAATATGGAAAAGTAAAGACAATAAGCAATAAAGGGTTTGGTCCTTGGAACATGAGGACTCACTAATCTTCAATCTCTACTAAAGTGATCACTAACCACGGAGATGCGGAATAGGAGCGTCGGACCCTACATTAGTGAAACAATGTAGGCAAAACTATACGTTAGTACATGGAATGTACCAAGTATGATAGCAATGCATAAAAGTTATGAAATAATGCTAAAAAAGACTTTTTCATGACATACAATGACGAAGTTAAACCATAAGATAAAAGGGTTGGAAAACACAAATCATGAACATGGTCAATGCAAGATAAACATCTTTAAAACACTTGTGAGATACTTGTAGAAGTAACCTTAGTTCATTATTATGGGATATTTACCTTTAACCAACATAGAGATCATATGAGATATAACATGGAATTCGGTGTCTACCCCAAACCAAAAAAAGGTGTTCTCACTTGCCAAGGGAAGAATCATGAACTTCTAGCTTACGTTGATCCACTATCTAATTTCTATCTAGAAAAACCTATGGTAGAAAATATTTTATGGGACATGGGTTGTAACAACCCGAAAAACTAGTAAGACCAAGCTAGAGCCTAATGGAAACTAGTAGGTAAAACTAGAGCCTAACGAGTTTGTTTTAGAGTTTGACTTGGGTTTTATGTTGTAAAAATGGTTTACCGAGCTTAGGTTGAGGAGTCTATTGGTTGAATGTCAAGTAACGTGTTAGACCCCGAAGTTTAGAAGACCTTCTAAGGTTTGGTTAAGGGTTCCAAGGGCAAGTGCCAAGCCAAGGGGGTAAGGCCTAAGACAAAGGCCAAGGCTGCCCTACCTTGGCCAAGCACTTCCCCAAGTCCACGAGCCACTTCACGGCCAGTGGTCTTGACCACGGTTCGTAGAAGTGTCCCTGAAGAAGACTTTAACTTAGTGGGAGACAAAGCCTTGAGGCCAAGCTACTGCACCAAGTCCACGAGCCACTTCACGGCCAATGGTCTTGACCACGGTCCGTAAAAGTGATCGTGAAGATGCCTTAGAATCTAGGGGGTTATCAAGGTGGAGAGGAACCCTTTTCAAGGGACCACGGGCACCACCACGAGCTGTGGTGCCCCTCACCACCCGTACAAGTGGGCGTGGTCCCTGACGGGGCTTCCCAAGTTGGGAATTTTTAAGTAATTTCGTTTTAACTTATTATTAAGTGAGGTTGATTTTAAATGGATTATATCATATATATAAATATTTTAAGTCTTAAACCACCTATTTACTCTATTATCTCCAAATACCCAAATCAAATCCCAACTTCCCTTCTCTCAAATATTTCTCTCTCTAAGAAGAAGACCTCCATTGAAGAACAAGGTCAAGGTCAAGCGAGGGGCTCAAGAGACAACCTTTCTCCTCCAATTTCATGTGGATTTCAACCTAAGGTATGGATGTTTTTCATTCTTGGTTAGCTATCACCAAGAATTCCCTTCAAAGTATGTTTCCAAATCCCTCAATTCTAGGGTTTTTCAATCTAGTCATGGGTCTCCTTCCAAAAACGAATTCAATTGTTTGATTAAGGTTTATTATGATTGATTATGATGATTTATGATTGGATTAATGGAGTATTGATGGATTTTGATGAAAATCTCCTTGGACCCATGTATTTTCCCTTCTTCCTAATTTTGTGAACTAGGGTATGACTTGATTGATCATGTAAGCTTGTCAATTGATTATGTTTATGTTTATTAAGTTGTTGAATAATGAAATTCCCCTATCTAATATTGTAATTCTAGAAGTTTGGGTTGATCTTGATTCTTAGACTTAAAGGGCAAATTGAGGGTTTCGATGTGGACCTCTAAGATTGATGAATTTTTGGTGAATTGCCTTAGATTAGATCACCTAGACATGAATTTATTATGAATGAATCTTGTAGACATGAACTAACTTGATTAGGTCTTATATGATGGATCATGGTTGAAGTAGTATTGAGATTTAGTTTACTTGTTGCTATATGTCTATAATTGAGTAAGAATGAAGCAAATAGTTAAGTTTACCTTGAGAGTTAGATTTACATGATTACCATGTGAGGTGTTTCTTGAGGGTAATTCTCATAATATGAAGATGATTCCTAAGTCTTAAATGGTAAAAACTAATATGAATAAGTTAAGGATGCTTAGGCTTAAAAAAGGAAGCTATTATGTAGGTTGAAGTTGTATATGGCATTATTGTGCAAAGACTTCACCCACATGACCTATAATATGGTCATATGAGTTTATGCATGAAATGAATGGATTACTTGAGTCATGGTTATATTTATGTTATATATGTTGAATGCAAGATGTGTTGACTCAATGTGACCCTTGAATGCAATATATGTGAATTATGTGTGATTGTGGTATTATGTCCATGCTTATGAACACTTTGAGAAGGAAGTGTCTATGATGATAATATTTTTGTGGTGTCAATTGAAATGTCAGTTCTCATATGCACCTTTACATACTTCTATGCATGAAATGCTCATGATCATGTTGATCCACTTGAAAGGTGGAGGTGTTTAATTATTGTGTATATTGTGGTATTGATGCAAGATCCTTCTTTCAAATACCTCTATACATGACTATGTATGATATGATATGACTATGTACGATATGATATGATTATGTACGATATGTTATGACTATGATAGTCTTGTTGTGTTGAATGAAAGGCCATTCTCATGAACACACTATGAATATGATGTGAAAAGTTTACTCACATGTTGATGATTCTAAGGTTGAAAGGACATTCTCACCCTAATGAATCTTGAGCTATTATGATGTATGATGGTTTGAGTGCCTAGTGCATTCTTTTATGAAGCTAAACTTAAGTAAAGACTTAAAGTGACTTTTAAAGGGAATTATGCTTAGCATCGAGAGATATGGAAATGAGATGGGAGCTTTTACGTTAGAAAGTCCGGCTTTCCTAATGTATCTAATCTCATGAGATGGAAACTTTTTACTTTAGTAAGTCTGGGTTTCTAGAAGAAATCTCCTTATCCCATAACTACATGCCCCCGTAGGTCTTAGCTAGTGGATCTACCTAAAAGCTATTATGTAAGTTCTACCCTTGGCAAGTAGGACGTCTCTTTTCGATGTGGGAGTAAGAAACTGGATTCCATGTAGCTCACATGGTTTATGTCGGTTAAGGCTATTATCCCTATATAATACGAATACGAGCTATGATAAGTACATGGACTTTAATTATGACTTCTTAAGAGGTGCTACTTAGTATGAATGGGGGTATGTGACTTCACTTATACATTGCACAAGTGGACTTTAAGAGGGGTTATGGTTAGGTTCTCTTATGTTATGAAGACTTATGAATTATGTATGTATGATATGCATGAATGATAAGGTTGACTTTACTTGTTACAAGTTATGATCATGAATGTCTCCTTACTTATGTATGTAGATTATGGATGAATCAAAGGTAAGACATGTATGTTGTTGGTGATCTAAATGTGATACCTAGCATTTGATAGGGTTATGGGATCTTACCTTTGCATTGCACTAGTATGACTTTGGGTTGCTTATATGTTGGTATGAACTTATGTTATGCATAATCATGGTGGCCTAAACGTGAGACTTAGTGTAGATAGGATTATGGGATCCTATCTATGCATTGCACAAGTATAGCTTAGGGTTGCTTTTGTGATAGTTCTATTATGTTGATATGATATTGGTATGTACTTATGCATGTGAACTATGTCTTGTGAAGATTGGAGTATGCATTATGTGGTGTTGGAGACTATGCTTGTAATTATGATGATATCATTTATGTTATGATGAATTGTGCATGGTTTGTCTTATGAGCTATATTCTCCAACTATTTCAAAGATGATGTTCAAAAGTGGTATGAAGCATGGTTTCAAACAAAATGTCCCTTTTTTATGCATGTTTTAAGGATTTTCTTGCATGGCTTCCATACTTAGTACATTTTGTGCTAACCCATATTTCTACATTTTCTATAAGTGTAGGCTTTGGAGATATCGGATGCTATCATCGTGGCTAGGACTCTAGTTGATCAAGAAGAAGAAGATTGGTGAGTCCTCATAGTATTCGAGGGCTTGACTACATGTCATTTATGTCTTTCTTTTATGTTTTAGATTTATGTAAAGGTCGTGTCCCTAAGATTGTATTCAAAGAGTTTTTATTCTAATGTTATAGATGGTTTGAGACATAGTGTCATAGACTCTTTTATTTTTATAAAGAACTTCAATTGTAAAGAAAAGTTTTAAATTTTCCGCATTTTTCCCTATGTTCTTATGTAAAGATATGCTAGGGCTTGTATTAGACTTTTCGGAGTCTTGTACGGCGTGTCACGTCTATGGGGTAGTCTTGTATCGTGACATGGGTAATCGCCACTTGTCCATTCGGTGTTAAGCATAAACCCCATAGAATAGTCATTAGTCTTAACTTATCTTAACATTCATGAGACATGGGTATTCGCCACTTGTCTTATCGTTAGAATAGTTCTTTAACTTGAATCATCTTAAGTGAGAGAGCCTTTCAACCTTATAAATCCTTTATGTGAGGAAACCCTTTCACACTCATGGTTGAGTAGTATGTGATAAATCGTTTCACAACACAACAACAACATTGAAACTTCACTCTCAAACCATCCTTAAAATATTTACATCAATTTCATAAAGAGCATGCATATCTTTATAAACTCATCTTTCATGATTCAAAAGTTTCATCATATGTTCATAGTCTAGAAATCATGGATTTCACATGGGTTCATGGGAATTCAACTTAGAAACATGCAATTACTTCAATTCATGCATAAAACACATAAAACAATCAATTAGATCATAATTGAAAAGAACTCATGCAATTGAGTAAAACTTTAACTTCCATTGGAGATTATACCTTGTAAAAATGGAGAATCTAGGAAACCTATGGAGGAAAGGACTCCATAGGTGAATGCTATCATACCTTGATACCAAAAGCTTGAAATGGAATGGTGAATTTGGAGACTTTACCTTGAAAATGTAGCCTTCTTCTTCAAGCTTTAGAGATAGAAATATTGGGGAAAAACTTTGATCAACTTCAGAATTTAGGAGAATGAGTTCAATTGGGTAATTTGGGGGTAAAAACATTTATATAGGGTTTATAATATAAGGTAAAACGACATAGTATTGGGTTAGGATAATTAGGAAAAGATCCAAAAGCCCTTCTAACAATAACTACCGACCTTCATCGATGGTGGGGACCTACGGTCAGTGGGCCCACCTACGAACTATCTTGGTCAACCGTCGATGGGTTCAGAAACTTGTTACTTGGACCCTGAACTGACGAGACCCATGCACGACCCGTTGTTCAACCTATAGTCAGTATATGGCCTCAATGAGTCCAACTAAAAATTCTTAAAAATCTCACTAAGTCTGCAACTCACCTACGACACCTATTTACTACTCGTACATTGAATGACGGACCGTCCTGGTGAATCGTAAATAGATATCGGGACTAGACACTTTTGGAATTATTGGACTTACCACCTATGGATCCACCTACGGCCCATAAGTCAGCCCACGGACCGTCAATGGTTTTGTCAGTACTAGCACCAGTTTTCTAGAAACCTGTAAATTTTCCATCTTTTCAAATCTGAGGTGTTACAATATCTCCCCCTTGGGAACATTCATCCTCAAATGGGATTCAAGACATCATATGGAGGGTAGGAACTTAAACCTAACAGCCCAACATGAATGCAATCACATAAATACACATATCCAATGAGGAAACATCAACTCCAAGCAAAAACATGTTCAAAACATCATTTCATAAGGTACATATGCAGCTCATATTCAATTGCACATAATCATAAACAAATCTATCAAATAAACTCATTTTCTAAAAAATCAGGCTTTACATGAACATGTATAAATGAGGAATCATGGGAATATCTAAGACTCATGAAACCAAAAAAGTAGGGACGGAGGGAAAATATGAGGATAACGGAACATCATATCGTCCTCGGCCTCCCAAGTAGCACCCTCAACTAATTGATTCCTCCAAAGAACCTTTACGGAAGCAACTTCTTTGTTTCTCAACTTCTTAACTTGTGTCACGACCCAAGGTAGCGCCTAGGTGTAATATGGCGTACAAGACCGAGAGGCCCCATACAAGCCACTTAGCTTTCACATACAAGAAATAAAATAAAGATATCAAAAGACAGTTTCAACATATAAGAGTTTTATAGAGAAAAATGGAAATCTAAACATCATTTCAAAATCATCTAGTACATAAGAATGAATGTGGTCATAGCCCGTATATCATGTTCCAAAACTAAAAGTTAGGAAATACTAAAAACAATAAATGTCCGGTCCTTGAAGCATGAGGACTCATCAAAGCTCGAAATCTCCTCAAAGAACTTTAGCCACGAAACTTGGAACCTTAACTATCAGACCCTACATTTGGGGAAATGTAGGCAAGAGTATGCGTTAGTACGAACATGTACCGAGTATGATAGCCATGCATAGAAACATATAAAGTCATGTTAAAAAGGGACATTTTCATGAGTGCAATGATCAAGCTAAAACATAAATCTTGAGTGTTAGAAAACATAAGTCATAAAACATGATCAATGCAAGTGAACATCATCTTAAACATATAAGAGATACTTCATTGAAATAACCTTGGTTCATCTTAACTTGCTTGTGGGAAGTAGCCTTAACCTACATATAATACCATGTGAGCTAATAACATGGAATCTGATGTCTCCCACACCAAAAAGGGGTTGTCCTACTTGCCAAAGTAAGGACCATGAACTTCTAGCTTATGTGGATCCACTAGCTAATGTTTGTCTAGACAATCCTATGTTGTACATAGTTTATGGGACACAGGTAATCACCACTTGTCCACTCAGTACTAAGCTTAACTTCCACAGAATAGTTCTTAATCATATTCATCTTAGCTCTTAAAGGAACATGGGTAATCGCCTCTTGTCCTTACATCATATGACATGAGTAATCGCCTCTTATATTTCAATAAGAGAGCATGGGTAATCGCCTCTTGCCTCAACATTAAAATAGCTCCTTAACATTGGTTCATTTTAGGTGAGAAGACCTTTCAACCCTAAGAACCCTTATTATGTGAGAAACCTTTCACAAATCATGCATTGATGTGTATATGAGGAATCCTTTCAACAACACAACAATTACAACATTATTGATAATTCACTCAAAGCATCCTTAAAACATTTACATAAACTTCATGAGAACATGCTTGATTTCATAAACTCTTCTTTCATAATCCAAAACCCACATTATATGATCATAACTTGGAAAAACATGAAAATTAGATGGGTTCATGGAGGATCATCATAAAAACATGAGATTAACTCAATTCATGCATAAAAGATCATAGATCAATCAATTAAATCAATAATCAAAAGAACCCAAAACATAGAAGAAAAACCCTAACTCAATTGGAGATTTCTAACTTTAAAAATTGGGGAAGTTGGGAACTCTATGGAGGAAAGGGCTCCATGAATAAAAACCATCATACCTCAATGTCAATTTCTTAACTTCAATGGAGGATTAAGAGTCTTGACTTGAAACCCTAGGTTGAATCTTTCTTCTTCAAGCTTTCTAGAGAGAGAAATATTTGAGAGAAAGACTTGTTCTTCTTTTAGGAATTTGAGAGAATGATTTCAATTGGGGAAAATTAGGGGTTAAAACGCTTATATAGAGGTTTTGGTGTAGGGTAAAACGACATAGTATTAGGCAAGGATAATTAAGAAAAGACCCAAAATCCCTTAAGAAAATAACTGCTCGACGGTGGGGACCTACGGTCTATGGGTCAACCTACGGACCGTCCTGGTCCACCGTCGATTAGTTCAGAAACCACTGAATTTGGACTCCCAACGACGGATAAGACCTACGATCCATGGGTCCATCGACGGACCGTGGACCACGGTCGTAGGTCCCAACACTGGACCTCAAAATTTCTCTAAGTCTAGGACTCACCTACGAGACATATCTATGACTCGTGCATTGTACGACGGACCGTCCTGGTGAACAATTGAAAAATACAGAAAACTTGTCATTTTGAAAAAACTAACTGGCCAACCACAAACCTGACCTACGGTCCGTGGGTCGTTATTGTAGCAATATGAACATAATACTAAGACGAACATAAATACAATATAGTAGCATTAGCTTCTCTATGAACATAATACTAAGTCGAACATAAATGCAACATAGTAGCAGCTTCTCTATGAACATAATACTAAGAAGAACACAAATACAACACTCCATGAACATAATACTAAGATGAACATAAATATAAAATTACGCGACTTAGACGAGAAAGGGAAAAACCCAATTTCATGAAAAATGTGGTATAATATGGTGTAAATGAACACCTAACTGTATAATCGTAAGCCACACATAAGATTTCACAAAATGTTGCTCTTAATTTCACGAATCAACAGAAAGCCTAAATGATAAAGCACAAACTCGAAATAAGGGATAAAGAACTAACATTTTACTAAATCAGTTGATAAACTACGAAATCAAGTTCAAAATACACAACAAAATGCTTCGATCATCAACAGAAATGCATATGCAAATGGTGAAGGAGATGAAAAAGATAAAGGATATTTTTTGGGTCTTTTACGTTGTAGGAGGGAAATAGGGGAAAAAACAGGAATTGGGAGTTGAAGAGGTGGGGGATCCGACACGTGCAATCACGTGGACTATTTGTTTGGTTTATGTGTCGAGGTCAGCGTTTAAGTGTGTAGAAAATAGAGAAATATGAAGTTTAGAGGGGTAATAGGACACTCGTAAAGTTGGAGTGTGTAGTTGGGATTTCAGGTATAGGTTGGGGGGCTTTAGATCATTTTCTCTAAATAATGATATGGATACAAGAGTTATATACCAAACGCTTTCTAAATGTAAAGTTTTTGTACCAATTTTTTAATTTATTGCGTAAGGGTTAAAGTTTGTGAGAAAGAACAACACATTCATGTTGTACTTTCTTTAGTAGCACAATATTTGTTGGGTTGCAATGTCAAAAACTACATTCAGTCAATCTTTGAGAAAGTTAGAACATTATTTATACATAATTTTACTACAATAATTTAAACGATACAAAAGACAAAGAGAATTATTGATCTAGTTACTTTAAAATTTTAAAATTTTGATTTGTTCATTTGATTGAGATGCATGTAGAGCCTATTGTCATGATCCGCCACACTCTAATTCCGTGACACTATGTTTATCATACAAACAATACTAGAGCCTTAGAGAAATAGAATGAATAAAGATCTCCTTATTATACTTTAAAAAAATTCTTTTTAAATATATATATAGTGTCAAATTTGATTTTAAAGAGGGTCAGTTTGGAAAAGCCATCTGGTAATTGAAATTGGTGTAATTACTAGGGTATTAACTATCAGCCTAGTAATTACATAATTTAGTAATTGCACTGACTTGTTTATTTGTCATAATGTAATTACAATTTAATTACAAGTGTATTGTTTGGTTGCACAAGTGCAATCATAAGGTTATATTAAATTTTTAAAAATAAAAGTTAATTATCTAAAAATAAAATAAAAATATTAGATAATAAGGGCCTTTATAAATGATATTAAATTAAATATTTACATATGTTCTTAATTAATATTATTAAAAAATAATTGATTTATGTTTTTCAAATTAGTATATTTCAATAAATTAATTATAAAAGCACAAGATTTATATGAACATCATGATATGCATGTTTGACAAAAATGTTAATATTATAAATGTAGTGTCATAAAATTATTAAAACATCTGACAAAACGATAATCTATCAAGTCTAACTAAAAAATAAATGACTTGCAATATGAAATATTAAGTAAATACTACTAAAACAAATGAAACAAAAAATATAACATAATTTCTAAATTCAAAACAAAAAAAATAACATAATACTCTTATGTCAAACTTCAACATAATGTACATAAATATGATTTAAAAGAAAAGAAAAATGTAAGTCTATAACCTTATTCAACAATGAATTCTACCTTCATTTAAAAATTAGAATAATTAAAAAATAATGATAATGAAAAAAGGGATAAATAAATAGACAATACAAAAAATTGAATGGAATACCATGAAAAAGTAAAGGTTGAGAATGAGAAGGAAATGAAATATGAATAGTTAAAAAAATAAAAAAAATATTAGAATTACAAAAAGAATTTTTCTAAGCAAATATAGAAATAAAAAATAAATTAAAACCAAAACATAAATAAAAAATAAAAGGAGGATTTTTTTTTAAAAAAAAATAATGTACTTACATGGTGTAATTACACCCAATTCCTAACCCTCTCTTAGGAATGGAGGAGTGTAATTACTACCCTTCAATTACACTGACATGTTTGAAAAACCACCCTGATAATTAGATTTAGTATAATTGAATGTAATTACATTGTCTGTCCGGTTTGGTTGACCATGTAATTACTTGGTCGGCAGGTAATTGAGTGTAATTGGCAGGGGATAACTACACTCTCCAATTCAGTGGAAATGCTGTGACTTGATGTACTTTTTAATTTCTTCCTTTAACTTCTATTTTTTATTTTTTATTATTTTAAATTCTTTTTAATTTTATTATTACAATACTTTCTAATTTTTTTAATATTATTTATATTTCATTTCCTTCTCATTCTCAACTTCTACTTCATATAATTCTACACAATTTTTCGTATTATCTAAAAGAAAATTTTATTATTTTAATTTTGTCAGTATTTCAATTATTAAATTAAAGTAAAATTCATTGTTGAATAAAGTTATGATTTACGTTTCCTTTTCTTTTAAATTATATTTATGTATGTCATATTGAAATTTGACATAAGGGTATTATGATAAAAAAAAATTGTTTTGAATTTACAACTTATGTTATATTTAAAATTTCATTTGTTTTAGGAATATTGACTCGATATTTTAAATTTTGAACTATTTTGTTTAAGTTAGACTTGATAGATTATATTTTTGTCAAATGTTTTATAATTTTATGACATTATATTTATAATATTATTCTTTTTGTCAAACATGCATTTTCTTGATGTACAAATTTTGTACTTTTAGCTTTTATGATTAATTTAATTAAAATATACTAAATTGAAAAATATAAATCCATTATTTTTTATAATATTAGTTAAGAACATATGTTTATTAATTAATATATTTTCAAAAGGACAATATATAGCTTAAATATTTAATTTTAATATAATTTATAAATGCCCCTATTTGTCTAATATAAATTTTTAATTTTAAATAATTAGTTTTATTTTTAAAATTTAATATAACCTTATAATTACACTTATGCAACCAAACAGTACACTTGTAATGACACTGTATTACATTGTGGCAAATAAATAAGCCAGTATAATTACTAGATCGTATAATTATTAGGCGAAAATGATAATGAAATGAAAAATAAAATAAAAAATAAAGTAGACCTTTCACCATCTAAATCAAATGAAATGACGCGCCTTCATCATTTATTACAAGTACAGTATGCCCTTTTCCGCCTCTTCACTTGCTAAACTTTTCTCTCTAGACTAGCACTAAAGCATTAACCATGGCTTAAACCAAAAAAGAAAAAAAGGATAAATAAAATCAAAACAAAAATATTACTTAACATAATCTTATAATTATATTTGGGGAAAAGGGTCAAAAATACCCCTCAACTTTGATTTATTGGTCGACTTTACCCTCGCCGTTAAAATGAAGTTAATTTTATCCCTCCCGTTACTAATTTCACCAAAATTACCCCTCATTAAACAGAATCCCCAAAATTGACCCAAATTATCCAATTTTTTACAAAAAAACCCTATTTCCTATTTTAACCCAATGACCCGTCCCCTCTAGAATAACCCAATTAATTCAATGCCCTGTTACCCATTCCCATTTACCCATTCTCTCTCTTTGAATAGATACTCCTTTTTCTCCATCAGAAGTACCATGAGTTGAAGAAAATACAACCCATAAATGAGAGAGAACACTGAAAACATATTAATCCATCCGAAACGAGACATTGAAGTATTCAAATTTGAACTAACTTTTCTATGTTCAAATCAGTTTTTTGTCAATATATATGAAGTGTTCATTGTGTTCATCAAGAGGTTGAACTTGTCATGGCTTGTTAATGAGTCTGATGCTATTGTTGTTGCTCTAGCTGAAGGTTGCAAGAATCTGGATGCTCTCAATTTAGCTGGCTGTGAATTTGTCACTGGTGAAGGCGTCCGTACTTTGACAAAGCATGGGTCATTGAAAGAGCTCATTTTGACTAGTTGTGAAAAGCTTAGTGGATATGATTTGGAAGAGTTGGTACTAGGATGTCAAACATTAGAATACATTGTGGTTGACAGAAGATTAAGGATGTGGGTACCTATGGAAGTGCAGGATAATATCATGAGAGAACACTGTTGGATAGATTGGAAATAACAGGTGAAAGGGGAGTTGAATGTCTCGTTTCGGATGGATTAATATGTTTCCACAGTGTTCTCTCTCATTTATGGGTTGTATTTTCTTCAACTCATGGTACTTCTGATGGAGAAAAAGGAGTATCTATTCAAAGAGAGAGAATGGGTAAATGGGAATGGGTAACAGGGCATTGAATTAATTGGGTTATTCTAGAGGGG
>NW_006239110.1:328305-368892 GCF_000226075.1 Solanum tuberosum
AAAAAAAAAACGTAATTGATGTGGGATTCAAAAACTTACTGAAACCAGATGGTCTGACGTTCATATTTGCAGCGATAAAAACGAGATTTTTGCCCTATTTTCTACCTAACGAAGATCTGCTAAGTCCTACCTAATTCTGAAGAGACAAAAAGAGAAAAAAAAAAACGTAATTGATGTGGGATTCAAAAACTTACTGAAACCAGATGGTCTGACGTTCATATTTGCAGCGATAAAAACGAGATTTTTGCCCTGTTTTCTACCTAACAAAGATCTGCTAAGTCCTACCTAATTCTGAAGAGACAAAAAGAGAAAACGAAGATCAATTTTGTTTTGATTACAATGAACTATTTGCCTTTTGTTTGCTATATTTCTTTTGGTTTTGGTTCTTTTTTGGTGGGGATAGTTTTTTGCAGAAGAAATGGCAAAAGAAAGAAGATGAAGGAAAAGAAATGAGCAAGAAAGATGGAGGAAGAAGGGGCCCACCAATTGTGGGACCCACAGTTAAAAGTTTAACATCTTTTTAACGTTTTCACTTAGTTTTTAGGGTTAGGACCAAAATGATCTCTTGTTATAATACATTAAGGACCATATGGATCATGTGTAATATATTAAGGATCAACATAAAACAAGTCTCATACATGAAGGACCATTTTGATCATTTTCTCTATTATATTGTGGCAAAACAAACAAGCCAACCTAATTACTAGGTCGTGTAATTACTATCCTAGTAATTACATTAATTTCAATTATTTGATGATTTTCCAAATAAACCCTGAAAAAAAAATCTGAAGAAAGAGTGATAATAGTCTATTAAAAAATTTATCGAGGTTAATAGAATCAACATAAAGATAAAAAAGTATTTGTTGGAAATTCTACCATTAGGATTACTAATGTCTTTTCTCATTATTTAACGAAGGAAAAATAACTTAACATACCCTTCAACTTATCGATTTAGAGTTGATATACTTTTACAAAGGTGGATCAGATATTCCTCAATTGTCACACTAATAGCCCAAATATATTTTCTTTTTATCTAAAATGAGTAAAAAGATTATTTTTAATTATTTTGGGTTTATTATGTTAATTGTTAAATTGTCTTTTCGCACATTTTCTTGTAAAAATTACTATAGATACTCCATTTTATACAGATACAAAAATTAAATATGGAGTAAATATTATTCTTTTCGTTCTTTTTTAGTTGTCATGTTGCGCTTTTTGAAAATCAATTTGATTAATTTTCAAAGTTAAATTAGATTACATTACTTCGATATTTTAAACAAAAAAAATTAGATATTCAAAAACTATAGGAAAAGTACTATAAATTACAAGTTTTTGCATATCAATATGATAAAAATATATATCATAAAATGTTAGTCAAAATTCTTATCATTTGACTTTAAAAGGGAAACCATGACAACTAAAAGTAGATGGAAAAATAATAATTTAAAATAACTAGACATTATATTAGTATTTTATACTACAATCTACACAATTCACACTTCATAATACTTTTATTTCACATAAGAAATTTCATTTCATGTTTTGATTATAACATGTATTGATAGCCTTTGTACTATATCTACTCTTATTGATACAAAATATTTAATTATCATTTTTATTTCACCATATCAAATCATTTACAATTGATTGCTTGTTTCACTATATTGTGCCAAATTATTAGACAAATGAGAAGTCATATATTTATTTTATGAACATCTTTTATTGATTAAATAAAAAATTGAACCGTTAACAACAAAAAATGACTTGTTATGAATTTAATATATTTTAAAACCAAATTTAATTACTCAAACTGATAATACATCAAATCGAACCGCCATCTACCGAGTTAAAAGTCTTATGCGAAGAGGATAATGACTTTTATCAAGTTCCAAGATATATACAGAGCATCTACCTTTCACCTTCTTACTGAAAAAATAAAATAAAATAGCCCTTTCACCTTCTAAATCAATTGAAATGACGCACATTCATCATTTATTACAAGAAAGTACTGTATGTCCTTTTCCCGCCTTTTCACTTGCTAAATTTATCTCTCTAGGCTATAGAACTAAAGCATTAACAATGGCAGAAAATTGTTAAACCAAAAAAAATAAATTTAAAAAAAATGGCGGAAAATTGTAGTTGGGAGTTTGTGAGACAAGAAAAGGGAATGGTGTGAGAGAAAAGAAAAAACAAGGATATTGATGTGACAAGGTTTCTTTATAATGATACTCCTCGTAAAAATTAGGGATAAGGATCTGAAAAATATTTCAACTTTGGTCGAATTTGCTGTTGCAATACTAAACTTTCATGAGGACCTATTACCTCCCTACACTATTAAATATCGTATTTTAAACATATATATATTTGCCTACGTGGACATAAAAAATAATGCAAAATTATAAATAGTAATGTGTCCACGTGAACACATATATACCTTTAAAATACACTATTAAATAGTTCAGGGGGTAAAAAATGCAGTATTAAATAGTCTAGGGAGGTAATAGGTCCTCATGAAAGTTTAGTGTCGCAACAGCAAATTCGACCAAAGTTAGGATATATTTCAGACCTTTATCCCTAAAAATTACCATTAATGCTCCGTTTTTTTTACATACACAAAAAAATAAATTACAATATAAACGTAATAAATTTAGTTTTAAATTTTTTCTTTTTTATTTTTCATATTTTTATATTAAAAAATTGAAAAAAATAAAATTAAATAAGAATAAGAAAATCAATTACAATAAGCAAATAGATCTATAAGAGATATTTAAAACTGAAATTAATCATAGAACCAAATAACTAAATAAATAAAAATTAAATATATCCTAAACTTTGCTAGAAGGAATTTCCTCCTATATATCTTACATGATTTTTTTTTATAAATGAAAATAAAGAGAATAAATTTGAAATTAAGGTTCTCAATTGTGATGAATATGATATATGTGAGGAGTAGGGGTGTGTAAAATCAAATCGAAAAAAAAACATTATAGGGTTATTACTATTGAATTTTTGGTTAACGATTTTTGGTGATTTGATAAAAAATAATTATTAGGTTATCGATTCGATTTCGGTTTTTATTATGAGTTATTGGGTAAATCGACAACTCATTAAGATAATAGTAATTTACTATTTTACCGTTCATAAATATTAAATATTATTTCTTCTGTTCTTTTTTAGTTGTCATATTACGCTTTTTGAAAGTCAATTTGACTAATTTTGAAAGTTAAAACAGATTACATTACTTCGAACAAAAAAATTAGATATTCAAAAACTATACGAAATAGGGGTGTGCATTCGTTGGTTCGGTTTATCGATTTTCGGTTTTTGAATACTCTAAACTCAATAACAAACCAATAAGACATTTTTATCGGTTTTTGGTCATTAACAATTCGGTTTTCAATTTACCCAATAAGAAAATACTCATAAAATAAATATATGATTTCTCACTTCTCTAACCATTTGACACGATACAGTGAGACAAGTAAATCAACTGTAAATGTTTTGATATAGTGAAACAAAAAATATAATGAGAAATTGCATCAATAAGAGTAGATATAGTATGAAGGCTACAATAATATGTTACAACCAAAATATAATATGGAAAATATGATGTGAAGTAGAAGTATTATGACATGTGAAGTGTGTAGACCGTAGTGTAGAATATTGATATAATGTCTAGTTATATTAAATTATTAATATTTAATATTTATGTAGGGTATAGTAGTAACTTACTATCGTCATAATGGGTTATTGATTTACTCCAATAACCCAATACTAAAAATCGATAACCCAATATATTTTTTATAAAATCAATAAAAACCCGTTAACCCAACAACCCAATAGCAATGACCCAATAACATTTTTTTCGATGCGATTTATTGGTCGGTTCAATTTTTGGACACCCCTAATACGAAAAGTACTATCAACTTTTGCATGTCAATATGATGAAAAAATATATCATAAAATGTTAGTCAAAGTTCTTATCGTTTGACTATAAAAAAGAAAATTATGACAACTAAGGGTCTGTTTGGAAAGCCGCTTGGTAATTAGAATTAGTGTAATTACCAGCCTAGTAATTACATTGTCTAGTAATTACACTGACCTGTTTGGTTGTCACAGTGTAATTACACATGCCCTATTTGGATGCAACATGTGTATGTTTGAATGCACAATTGCAATCATAATATTATATTAAATTTTAAAAATAAAAAATTAATTAATTTAAAATTTATACTAGACAAATAAGAAACTATATAAATGATATTAAATTAAATATTTAAGATATACATTATTTTTTTAAAATATATTAATTAATAAACATATGTACTTAACTAATATTATCAAATCAATATATTTCAATTGAATTGATCATAAAAACTAAAAGTATGAATTTTCTACAAACATTGTGAAATACATGTTTGATGGATATTAAATTAAATATTTAAGATATACATTATTTTTTTAAAATATATTAATTAATAAACATATGTACTTAACTAATATTATCAAATCAATATATTTCAATTGAATTGATCATAAAAACTAAAAGTATGAATTTTCTACAAACATTGTGAAATACATGTTTGATGATCTATCAGGTCTAATTAAAAAATGACTTGCAATGTGAATTCAATATTACTAAAACAAATGAAATTGAAAATATAACATAAGTTACAAATTCAAAACAAAAAAATTAACATAATACTCTTATCGCAAATTTCAACATAGCATACATAAATATGATTTTTTTTAAAAAAAAACGTAAGTCTATAACCTTACTTAACAATAAATTCTATTTTAATTTAAAAATTAGAATACTAATAGAATTATGCTAATGAGAAAATAAGCATGTCATAAAGAAATAGATAATACGAAAAAATTACATAGAATCACATGAAACAAGGATGAGAACGAGAAGAAATGAAATTATAATAATATAAAATAAAAAATAAACTTTTAGAATTTTTTAGAATAATAAACATAAAAAAAACTTAAAATAATAGAAGTAATATTTTTTTTAAAATAAAAAAAAAAGAAATAAATTAAAAAGTAATCACCTGGTAATTACACTATGTAATTACAAGCAATTCACAGCCAGAGACTGTGAATTAGAGAGTGTAATCCCTTTGCCAATTACACCAATTACCTGCTGACCAAGTAATTACCTGTCCAACCAAACATGACAGACCGTGTAATCATACCCAATTACACCAAATCCAATTACCAGAGTGTCCTTCCAAACATGCCCTAAAAGTAGATAGAAAAAGTAATAATTTAACATAACTAGACACTATATTAGTATTTTATACTACAATCTACGCAGTTCACACTTCACAATACTTCTATTTAACAGAAGAAATTCCATATTATGTTTTGACTGTAACATGTAATTGTAGCCTTCGTACTACATCTGCTCTTATTGACGCAATATCTCATTATCTTTCTTGTTTCACTATATCAAAACATTTACTATTGATTTGTTTGTTTCGCTATATCACACCAAATTATTAGATAAGTGAAAAATCATATATTTAATTTATGAGCATTTTTATTGGGTAAATAAGAAATTAAGTCATTAAAGAATAAAATAATTTATTATTAACTTATCATATTTTAAACTAAATTTAATAGATTGAACTAATAATACATAAAATCGAACCGTTCCCTACTTAACGAAGAGTCTTATGCGAAGATGATAATGATGGCTTTGATCAGATGGTCCAAGATATATAAAGAGACTTTTCAGCTTCTTACTGAAAAAATAAAATAATATAAATTAGACCTTTCACCTTCTAAATCAAATCAAATGAAATGACGCGGCTTGATCATTTATTACAAGTAAGTACAGTATGTCCTTTTCCGCCTCTTCACTTGCTAAACTGTCTCTCTTGACTAGAACTAAAGCTTTAACCATGGGCATAAACCAAAAAAAGAAAGAACAGAAAATGGCAGAAAATTCAAGCACAGATTCAGGAAATTGTAGTGTGGAGTTTGTGAGAGAAGAAGAGGAAATAGTGTCAAAGAAAAGAAAAAATAAGGATGTTGATGTGACAAGGTTTCTTTATAATGATACTCCTTCCGATGGATATGATGAAGAGAAAACTCCTCCTCCGAAGGCGAAGAGGATGATGAAACTGAAATCCAAACCTCCCCTTTTTTCAAAAGTGTGGAGTGATGAAGATGAAATTTCCCTACTCACAGGTATCATTAAGTTCAAGGAACAAACAGCTCGTGAAGTTGCACAAAATATGGCCGAATTTCGTGCATTTATCCTTCCTTCACTTACTCTTCAACCTACGCCTGTCCAATTAAGGGAGAAAATAAGGCGTATCAGACTAAAGTATGAAAAGACTCTTGTCACAGGAAATCCTTCTAATACAGACCTGCACCAAGTCCAAGTGTTCCAATTATGTCAGAAAATTTGGACTCAACCTCCTAACTCCAACTCTCTACTGCTAAAGGAGAAGCACAACATTCCAGAAAACGACCTACAGGTAAAGGAGAAACACAACATTCCAGAAAATGGCCTACAGGTAAAGGAGAAGCACAACATTCCAGAAAATGGGCAGCCAGAAAAGCAGAATCTACTGGTAAAGGAGAAGAAGCACAACATTCGACCGATTCAGCAGCATAAAATTATCCCCGATTCTGGACTGGATGGGAAAACTATGGAAGATTTGTTGAAGCGACTAGCCAAAGATGTAGAACTTGTTGTAAATTCTAAGGCATGTTTGCAAGGAAATAGTAATGAAGTTGGTATAAGAGTGCTTGATATTGGCCTAGAAAGTATGAAATTAGGGATAAAGTTGGGGAAATTGGTGCACGAGAAAGCGACTTCGCCTGAGTTGGTATAACCATGTCTTATTTTTTGTTTTTTTTCCTATACCATTTCTGAGCAGAATTGTCTCATCTTTGTGTGTTGAATTGTATGTCAGCAAGATTCTCCGGTGCTACGAGAACAAGTGGTATTAAGGGCCTATCTGGAAGCCAAGATAGAGCACGCACAACTACTTTTGAATGCTTATGATGGTTTAATTAAGGTAACAATTCTATCTGCTTTGACTAGGCCTGACTATGTCTCACAAGATGTTCAGATAAGTATAATGCCGTTTTGAAGGTGTCTTTTGTGGATCAATTTCTTCCTTTATAGTTCATTGTTATAGAGAAATTTGGAATTTTCTGTAGATATTCTGAATCTTATTGAAAGAGCTATACGCTGAAAGTTATTTGCTTCCCGCCGCGTACATTATAAATTCAGATCTTTGATTTTCAGCATTTTAACTACTCTTCTGGTAAATGTTTTGGGCAGTCTTGTCTTAGGCTTAAATTTTGTAAATCTAGAGACTGTGGATCAAATAACTTAAACTACTTAGAAAATCGTATGGATCTAGAGACTGTTCCCTTATGCTTAAAGCTAAATACCTTTAATTTGCTTGCTTTGGTTAGGTAGGAATATTGCCTGAATTTGTTCAACCCAGGCTACTATCAATTCTATATTTTATTATGCCCACGAATGTCGGTTTAGGGATGTATGGATTCTCGAGAAGAGAGAAGACATGA
This sequence comes from Solanum tuberosum, assembly GCF_000226075.1. NCBI lineage: Eukaryota > Viridiplantae > Streptophyta > Magnoliopsida > Solanales > Solanaceae > Solanum > Solanum tuberosum. The sequence continues at coordinate 335,866 of NW_006239110.1, forward strand.
TGGTCCCCCCCGGACCGCCAAGCTTTAGACTATCCATGTTGCTGGTTTTATTGTGCCTTATTCAGTGAAAGTTCCTAACTGCCACAAAGTACTATTTTCCAGTCGGAGTTATTCCATTGTTAGGACTAGAGATTCTTTGGGTATACTTCTACAAATAAAATGTAGCAGATATTTGCTTGATAATCCTATGTTACTTGGACCAATATATGGATGTTGCCATGTTGGACATGGTTGTGTGTCAGGTGTCTGGGATTTGCTATGATGAAGACTTCAAATTTAGGATATGGAGATATAACTAAACTGTTAAACACAGATGTGGAATATACAAGCTACTAATCATGTGGTTAAGATTGCATACGTGTCATTTACTGTGCATTTCAATATGCTCTTCATTTATATCTAGTACCACTTCTAGGCAGCATGGTTGTAGCATTAGTTGAGCGATCCAAACACATTGACCAGATACTGTACATATCTTATCTAGTACATTTATGTTGTTGTAGTTAAAAAACATGTATCTAGACTTTTGGCATGGGCTGGCCGCCTAGGTGCATTGATCATCTCTTCTCTTTTGTTGGTGATGCGCTCCTAGTCTTAAATGGCCGGGTTGTGCCTGCGGTATTGCTACTTTGAATTTATTAGAGTTCTCAAAGCAAACCTATCATCCGTATATAGTAAGTAACTATTATATGCTGACATTTTCCCCTGTTAGGAGCTGGAGATCATTTTTGAGGCTTTCAAGTAGCCAACTCTACCTTCAAATGAATGCGTGCTTTTCTGTTTTCTTGTTCAAGTATTGAGTATTATTCTTTTTTATTATTATATTAATTTTATCCTTTCTGCTGTCAACCGTCCTCTAATGTGTGATTTCTTACCTCCCTTTGTCAAATGGGTATTTTTTTATTGAAGTTCTAGGGCACACAGTGGCACACTTACCCTTGGGCCAACTAAAAGAGAAACTTAATTTATTAAAACACCATTTGCATATTTCTGAACCAAAAGCTAATGGTTACACAGGAAGCTCTATTTTAACTAGTTATGTTTTTTTTACTTAAATCCACTTTTGGGGTGGCAGGGTTTGGCACTGACCCCTACCCCAGAGGCGGATCTAGGATTGATATTTATAAGTTCCTACCTCAATTCTCAAGTTAATACTAGACTAATAACTTTGGTCATCGATTTCTTAATATATATATATATATATATATATGTATATATACAAAAGCCATGGGTCTCATGTGAACTCGTAAGTCATAACTTACACCGTATATCTGCCACTGCCCTATCCTGTATATTAATAAACAATAAAATAGTTCATAGAAGTATGGGGACTAGACCTTAACTACATCTGGGAACATATCTTTGGTAATAAATGGGGAGTGATAGTATAGCCACAGTGAATTTCCAAAGAATAGTAGGAGGATTCCTATTTACACATAAACCAAGTAAGCAATAAATTTGGATAGACTCCTTCCATTTGGATTTGAGTTCACAAAAGTAATCTTACTTATTCTGAGTAAGTAGTCTTTCTCTTTGACTTGTGATTCTTAAATTGGGGAATTATACTTGTTTAGCTTGGATGGACACTTTGCTTCTCTTGGTAGATTTTCAAACTTGAATATAATCTTCATTTCCTGTAATGAAGCACCCCACTTGGCTAATGCATCTTCCTGTCAGGGGCCCATTTTTAAAGGCAACATGGGATCTTCTTCCACAGATCTAGAAGAAAGATTCATACATGGGCTCCACTGATACTTCATTTTCCATTCTTTCCTTTTAAAGGAAGTTCACCAAATCTCTCGATAAGCGTCAACACAGTTGTAGGAGGATCTTTAGCAGCTAGTGTATGTAGAGACATTGTTTGAAGAGTGTGCTTATTGGCAACAACTGCCTTGCCACCCGTTGGCTGTACCTTTTCTTCAGTTGACTGGATTTGTTTTTATGATTGTTTTTCTGGTTGCTAGATGGTCTTGGGAATATTTTCACAAACACCTTTTTTGGTTCTTTCCTCGAGCTTTCTGTATTTATTCTCAACTAGAACAACACAATATAGTTTTGTTTCTTTTGCAATTTTCTCATTTTATGTGTAAATGATGTTCATTTTACTCATGATCAATTTCTTCCATTTCAGTAAAGTCTGACATTCATCTATAATATTGTTCAAAGTCTGGAACACCCTCATATTGCACAGCTTGCCAGAATCCCTCTTCTTTGGATTATCTGTCAATATCTTATTCCACCCGAGTACTGTTTTTTTCTACTTTGCCAAGTTGATCTTGATGCTTATCTTAGCCACGTAAGCTTGTGTCATATGCTCTGTAGTGACATTAGTGGGGCAAAGAAACTCTAGTTATGTGCAGTCAATGACCAAGACAGAGCATCACATCTTATATGAAGAGATACTAGTACTCATTCTGGAGCCATATATGTTTCAACCTCCAGAACAAAATCAGATAGCCACTTGATGATACACATAAAATATTAGCAGTCTCTCCAATCTCCAGAAACACAAGGATTAATTGATTTTATATCCAAGTATGACAAAGTAATACTGGCATCAAAATATGTAATCTCAATTCTCAACATTAACTTCAAACATCTCCATAGCCATATTAGTGAAGTATACCACCTTTATTCCGACATATATAGGACAACCCAAGTACATGAAAGGGCCTATGTGTTCAGTCAGCCTATTGATTTCATCTCATTAGTGTTAGGAGTGGTGGGAAACATATTTTCGCTTTGTTTATCTTCTGCTCGGATCCTTCACTTCAAGGCTTGAAAGTGAAAATCCTCATTTCTGTTCCAACTGATTTAGGAGTCTGGATAGGTACTTAAGCTCCTACAATGAAAGAGTGAGGGAGATAACGGATCACCTTGTGTTAAACCATTGGTGGACTTGAAAAAATCATGTCTTGTGCCATTAACAATAACTGAATCCTTCTCGACTTGGACTGTAATTTATGTTTCTGGCTTCTCTCCTCTTTTTCTACTTTTTAATTTTCTCTTATTTTATTTCTTCAGATAATTTTGCTCTATATGAGATATCATGTGTCCCTAATGTGGTGGTACAAAACAGGTGGATCACGTACTGTTGTGACTTGTGCATAACTGAACACGTAAATAAACTAAAATAGCTCTATATAATTCTCTGAACCAATACTTAATGGTTACTCCGATAGGCTTTATACACTAATTTGGCTTTGTTGATATGTAGAAGTATATGATAAACAGTTGCCTTGTCTATTTTGTCATTAGAAAAGACTAGTCTACTACCACTAGCTTGGTCTTCGAAGACCCTTTTTGTCTATTTTGAGCTGAGATGCTTGAAAGATTTTAATTTGATTTTTATTGTTGACATTTCCCTCAAAGAATGTTTGTGATGGATCATATAAATTTGTATTTTATCCAGTGCTACCTCTACTTGGTTTTTTCATTAATGTCTTGTTTATGAATTATGATCTATTAATCACTCTTTATCTCTCTCCTTATGGAACTTTTTCCTTTGCCCCGTCTTGTAGGATCATAGTAATGAAGCTCAGTCATCATCGGTGTCTGCTATCAAAGACTGAAGCTTATGGGTTCTGCATTCTATATGAAACTATCCTTGTTTTGTGTTAACAATGACAACAGCTAGCTTTTCTGGTTGTCTGCTTGCTATCTGTATATATTTTTGCAGACTGCAACTAAGATTGCCTTTTGGATGGTTTAAAGCACTTTTGATGCTCCTACTTATCTTGTTTTGGAACTAACATGGGTTCTAAGATTTTATATATATTAAGGCTTAATTTTAACTATGTTGAGTTTGTACCATAAAAAATTAGGTCAAGTGGAGCACTATATATCTGATATGGGTTTTAAGCTGGGGTGGAGCTATATTGTCTTAGGTGTGTTCAATTGGACATCCTTCGCCGAGGGTTGCCAATTGGATCTCTATCAGATGATTATACCATATATACATGTAAAATGCCACTCAAATCGGTTAAATTTATATTTCGGACATCCCTAACACAACATGTTATGTGGCCCAATGGCTTGAGGCTTGCTTGTGTTGCCCACACTAGCGAGTGCAGGTTCAAATAGGCGAGTTCCAGTTCATCAAAATTATTCTTAATTAGAAATCTTCAATTTAAAAATTTAGTTAAAAAATGATAGTTTAGTAGCCAATTGAATTTTTTATATTAAAACTTGAGATAGAATTTAAATGTAATTATTTTATTTAAAGTTAATAAATAAATTTTAACATTTAAAAATATCAAACTTTAGTAGCTAATTGAATTTTCAATGAATTTGACTATTAATTTCTCTTCATCAAAACTTGAATAAAACTTAAATGTAATTATTTGATTCAAAGGTAATAAACAAATTCTACATATTTCTATAACCGTTGCTAAAAGCGAATAGAAGAAGACCTCGTTTGATTCTACTACTATTTTTCATGTCCTGTTATTGTTGTTGTCATCCGACGCCCCCCCCCCCCCCTCCCCCCCCTCCAATTTTTTTTTGTTCGTTCACTTCATATTAAATTAAACACAAATATTAAAGCTAAATATCATGCAGTTTGAATTTTTAAAATTTTGGAACATATATTCATAAAATAATATTAATATTACATAATTCAATTTTAATTTTTTCTGTGCACCTATTTATATATATATATATATATATTTTTTTTTTTTTACTTATGTAATGCTTGTACACCCTTTGTGAAATTTCTAACTTCGCCAATAATTTTCAGCTTTTCCTACGGTCATATCTTGTCTGAATGAAAAAAAAAACATGCCCGCTTTGTAGCTTAGTCTTCTAAAATTGAGTAATTGTTATAAATATAGTGAATGTCTATCTTTTAGAGAATTTAGGAACCCTACCTTTGGGACCAAGTGAATTTTCTGCTATAAATTGAAGGGTTCTCTTCATTGTAAAATAATTTCTTCAAGAGGAATAAAAAGTCTTCTCCCTTCTCCCTACTTTATTCTTATTATTTTATATAGTTTCATAACATGTTATTAGCACGAGACTCTACCAAATACTGATAGGCACTAGATGGCTTCACATGTGGTGTTCAAACTTGATCTTGAAAATTTAAGAGGGTTGGAATAATATTGCTTGCCTTCGTATGGTTAAGAACAAAAACAAGGAAGCCTCGAAGCTGAAGCGAGAAAGTTGACAAATGTGTGTGTGCGTGTGGGTGTGTGTGTGGGGGGGGGGGGACAATTTAACCGCATTGACGCATATATTGGAAATTTCAATCATTTGATTTTTGAAGGAGTAAAATACTTTTGTAAAAGTGAAAGATATTACATCTTGAGACAAATATTGATAAGATGTTGGGTTTACGGTCACGACTCAAAACTCACATGTCGTGATGGCACCAATGTTCCCAATCGATAGGTAAGCCAGTCCACTAGTTTTACCAATTTAACTAAATAATTAAGGTGAAAAAGTAAACAACGAGTAGAATACCTCAAATATTAAGTCTTTCATAAGTATGGAGTGCGGAAAACTAAATACCACCCAAAATTTTGGTGTCACAAGTATAAGAGCGTCTAAAATATGATGCAAGTTTGAAACTAAAATGACAAGTTTAAACATAACAAATATCCTGTCAGAATACAAAAGCAACAGAATAAATAATAAAACAGAAGGAGGTGTGGACTGCGGAACAGCCAAACAACTCACCACATGAACTCCAAGATACTCCAAGCTCGGACTCAAAAATCTCCACGGGATGCACTCATTTTCGGAACTGGATCTGCACCACAAAAGAGTTCAACAAGTGTAGTATGAATACGAAACCATATGTACCAAGCATATCTCATAGCACGACAACGAAGAAGAGATGTCAGGAGTTCATTTAAGAAAATCATCTTTTTACTTTTGCAAGGCTACATTATACTGATCAAACAAGTTTAATCAAATAGGGAAAATTAGTGTCACGTAATGTCCAACCATCAATAAAGCACATAATCAACAAGAATGAAGGATGTAATGAAATACAATGCAATGTGACATTATGAAATGATATGCCTCAGATGCCAAGTATTCTCTCAACCGTATATGCATGATACTTCTCGAAAATACATCGAGAGTTCATGACCTATGGAGACTTACGAGGCCCATAAACAGACACAAACGATCTCCACGTGTCTATGTGGACGATCTCAACGCACTATCATAAAATTAAAAAATCTCCAGCACGGATGATCTCCATGTGCCCAACTTATAATCATTACATCTCACAATCCCCAGCACGAACGATCTCCTCGTGCCCAACTTATACATAATCACATGTCAATGTATATGCACAATATGATTTCAATAAAAGGGGATGATGCATCTCAATCAATCAAATATCGGTGTGATATATAATCACCTTAACTATCACACATATACAGGTTCAATAAGGAAACACAATCACACAAGAGATATCAAGTCAATAATCTATCAGCTAATGCCCATATGCTTTGGCATTCTCCGATTACAATCCGGCATTCTATAGTAATAAACTTTCCCTTTATAACACCAACACTCGTACCAATGCCCGTCACACCAGTGTACAAGACCCCCATATTTCGCCCTTACCCATTGTCTATTCCATATTTAATCTTCAATTAGAAAAAAATGTCCTTCAACGAAGTCTAAAAGTCTTAGCATACCTTGAATGTCGAACACGTGCCTCGAATCCTCAAGATTTTGTCTTTCCTTTTCATAAAGCTTCAGAGCGTTCCCAATCTATCACATATGCAATATTCATAAATAAATGAGTCTGTAGACACCCAAATTACTATATGTCTAGCCTAGACCCAAAACTCCTCCATATCTCTAATCAAGCTCCTAAACTTGATACAATTAACATACCAAGTCTCATACTTCCTAAAATTCAAGCCTATGATTAAATCATAATTCCTCCAAATAACATAATTCTGATAATATTCACATAATGCAATACACCTAATATTACTCTCAATATATCAAAACTTGAATTTTAATATAATAATAAGAGGAAATCAGGAGAAATATGCGAGCATAGCGTATAATTCACGAAAGCAAAAAATTGGTAGAACTTTACCCAAACACCAATACCCCTATAATTTGATTTTCCATTCCAAACTTCTCAATCATTGTCTAATGATTGCCTAATAATTATTACAAATTAATTAACTTTCAATTAACCTATATTTGCATCTAACATTAACATATTCACTGGCAACAAATAAATAGCATTCTCACTTGATTCTTTCTCACCAACAATTATATCAACGCGTATATGCAGAAAGTATAAGCCGACTGAAGAAAAGTTTTTTTTACTTGAAGTCATTCTCGTCTTGCGGCGTTCCTTATCCTCTCTCTTTCTCTTACTTACTCAAATTTTGATATAAAGATATTAAATCCCACTAAGTTATTTCAACACATGGGCCAAGTGAGATAGGCTATCAAATAAATAATAGGCTTGGCTCATTAACTACCCATTAATTTAATTATTTTAAAAAAATATTATCTATCAACTAAATATCCGAAGTCAACACATAACTCAAGATCCCATTTAAATATTTTACCGGAAGAGTCAAAATAGTTCTAGTGCTCAAAACGATCTAACGGGTCATTACATCATCTACCACTTAAACAAACGTTCGTCCTCGAACGGTCAAAGAATCAAAAGTACAGGAACGCTCCAAAAGTTGAGGATACCTAATCCTCATGTCTGACTCAGTCTCCCATGTAGCCTCCTCCATCGGACGGTGCTTTCATTGAACCTTCACTAAAGCAATTTCCTTCGACCTCAACTTCCGAATTTGCCTATCCAAGATGGTTATTGGATCCTCCTGAAAAGTCAAGTTCTGATTAAGTAACACAGAATCCCATTGAATCACATGAGCATCACCCTGATGATACTTTTTCAGCATCGAAATATGAAATATTGGGTGAACACTAGACAAACTAGGTGGTATAGCCAACTCATACGCCACCTCACCAATATGCTCAACAATCTCGAAAGGACCAATATACATTGGGCTCAACTTGCTTCTTTCCAAATCTCATCACATCCTTCATGAGCGAAACCTTCAATAGAACCCTCTCTCCAACCATGAACTCCAAATCATGAACCTTCCGATCTGCATAACTCTTTTGCCTATTCTAAGCCACGAGAAGTCTATCTTGGATCAATTTGACCTTATCTAAGGACCTCCTCAACAAATCTGTACCCTATAGTCTAACCTCAAATGCATCAAACCAACCAATTGGACATCGACATCTCTTTCCATACAAAGCCTCAAATGGTGCCATCTCAATGCTCGAATGATAACTATTATTGTAAGCAAACTCTACTAAAGGCAAAAACTGATCCTAGTGACCGCCAAATTCGATCACACAGACTCGTAACATGTCCTAAAGAACATGAATAGTCCGTTCAGACTGAGCATCAGTCTGAGGGTGAAAGGCCGTACTAAGATCCACCCGAGTGACCAACTCTTTCTACATCGACCACTAGAAATGAGATGTGAATTATGTGCCAAGATATGAAATAATAGGAATGGGAACCCCATGCAAGAGAACTATCTCTCGAATATAGAGCTAGGTTAACTTCTCTAAATTATAGGTAGTCTGAACTGGTATGAAGTGTGCAAACTTAGTCAGCCGATACACGATGACCCATATAACATCAAGCTTACCCAAGGTACATGGAAATCCTACTACAAAATCCATAGCAATACACTTCCACTTCCACTCAGGTATGGTCATCCTCTGAGTCATACCTCCTGACTTTTGGTGTTCATACTTCACTTGCTGACATTTCAAACACCGAGATACAAAATCTACTATGTCCCTCTTCATACGACACCGCCAATAATGCTGCTTCAAGTCACGATATATCTTAGTATCCCCCAGATGAATAGAGTACCTCAAACTATGGGCCTCCTCCATGATCAGTCTAATCAAATCACTTGTCCGAGGAACACAAATACAACCTTTTATCCTCAAAACTCCCTCGCTATCAAGAATTGCATCCTTGACTTCTTCTTTTGACACCTGGTCTCCAATCTTACATAAATCACCATCATCAAACTGTTGAGTCTGAATCTGCTCTAACAAGTATGACCTAGCCTCCACAAAAGCCAAAACCTTACCAGATTCTAAAATATCAAGCCTCACAAAGCTATTGGCCAAGGACTGGACGTCCCTAGCTAAACGACGCTCGCCAACCTTTATCATGCCTAGACTAACCATACTTACCGTCTTTCTAATCAAGGCATTTGCTACAACATTTGCCTCGCTCGGATGATAAAGAATAGTCACGTCATAGTCTTTGAGCAACTCCAACCATCTCCGCTGCCTCAAATTGAGATCCATATGATTGAATATATACTGGAGACTACGATGATCCGTGAACACCTCACAATGTACACCATAAAGGTAATGCCTCTAAATCTTCAATGCAAACATTACAGTTGCCAACTCCAAGTCATGAGTAGGGTAGCTCTTCTTGTGAACCTTAAACTACCTCGAAGCATAAGTTATCATCTTCCCCCTCTGCATCAATACGCAACCAAGACCAATCCGAGAAGCATCACAATATAAAATAAAACCCTCTCCCTCCATGAGTAGAGTCAAAATTAGAGCAGTAGTCGACAAAGTCTTGAACTTTTGAAAACTCACCTCACACTCATTTGACCACTGGAAAGCCACTTCTTTCTGGATCAATCTAGTTAATAGGGATGCAATGGATGAGAACCCCTCTACAAATCATCGATAATAACCTGCAAGGCATAAGAAACTTCAAATCTCTGACCCGATCTCCAGCGGTCTCAATCTTCTTAGGATCCACCATAATACCCTTCTTGGACACTACATGTCCCAAGAATGCTACTGAACTAAGCCAAAACTCACACTTTGAAAACTTTGCATAAAGCTTATTCTCTTTCAGAATCCCAAGCAAAATCTTCAAATGATGCTTGTGTTACTCCTTACTACAGAAGTATATCAATATATAATCTATGAGGACAATAAAAAAGGAATCAAAGTACGCTCTGCTCCCTCTATCAAGTCCATAAAAGCTTTTGGGCATTAGTTAACCCAAAAGACACCACCAGAAACTCATAATGGACATAACGTGTTCGGAAAGCTGTCTTAGGGATATCCTCCGCCAAACCTTCAAATGATGATAACCGAATCTCAAGTCAATCTTGGAGAAATCTGAAGCACCCTGAAGCTGATCAAATAAATCATCAATACGAGGTATCAAGTACTTATTTCTGATGGTAACCTTGTTCAACTATCGATAGTCAATACACATACGCATGTATACATCTTTCTTTTTCACAAATAACACCGAAGCACCGCAAGGAGATACACTCGGTCTAACAAACCCCTTGCTCAACAAATCCTACAACTATTCCTTTAACTCTTTCAATTTGGCGGTGCCATACGATAAGAAGGAATGGAAATAGGCCGAGTGCCTGATTCTAAATCAATATAAAAATCAATGTCACAATCAGGTGGAAGACCTGATAGGTCTATCGGAAAAAACCTCTGAAAACTCACTCACCATTGGAATAAACTCTAGCATATGAGTCTTAACACTAGCATCTTGAATATGTGCCAAATAAGCCAAACATCCCATCTCCACCAAACAACGAGCCTTAATAAATGATGTTACCCTTTTCAAAGAATGACTAAGAGAACCTCTCCATTTAACTACAGTAATCCTAGGCAGAGCTAATGTAACTGTCTTGGCACAACAATTCAAAATCGCGTGATAAGGATATAACCAATCCATACCAAGAATCAGATAAAAATCTACCATATCTAAGACTTTCAAATCTGCATGAGTGTCATATCCTATCAAGGCAACTATACAAAGTCGATATACCCGATCAACCACTACAAAATCCCCAATAAGAGTAGATACATGTACCGGTAAATCAAGAGACTAACATAATATATCCAATCTCAAAGCAAAATATATGGACACATACAAATAAGTAGAGTCTGGATCAAATAATACAGTAGCTGATCGATGACAAACCGAAATAATATATGTCATAACAACATCTGAAGCCTCTTCTTCTCGCCTATTGATATCGCTCAACTACACTTCATCCGATTTTAAGTGTAGGTGGTCGCTAACAAGTATAAACCTAATTAAGAGTTGGGGTCGATCCCACAATGAGTGATACGGTAAAGAATTCAACTATGAAGTAAAAACGTGTTTTAATCGTTTGTAGGAGTAAAAACTTCGCAACATAAAATTAAATCACAAAGTTTCAACAATTGATATCAAATGGGGAAAATTCAGTAACCAATTGCAACAAGGAACAACTAACACGGGAGTTAAATAGTTACTAATTTCTTAGAGTTGTTGAATCTCAATGGGTAGGATAGGTTTTGAATACAATATTCATCTCTCGATCAACTATCATGTTTCGAGTGAGTTCTCTAGAACTTCAACAAGCTTAACACTACCAAACAACCCAATTCCTTAATAAACCCACTTTCTCAAGCTGGGTTTGTAAAGACGCAATCAAATCCACTTTCTCAAGCTAGATTTTAAAAATGCAATCGATACAACTATCAATCATTCATTCTACTGTAACACTTCTTTCTCAAGCAAACATAGAGAGCTAAACTAGAACTGAATTTGCAACTTCAGTTCATCAATTAAAACATGAACAAACAATTGAACCCATTTCAAAACAACATTATATTCAGTAATTAATAACACTCATTAGCTAATTAATGCATTTGACTACATGATCACACCCCTAAGGTAAAGGGTTTTAGCCAAACATAGCGGAAAGTAAGAAATCGTTACCAACAAGATTTTCCATCTGAATTTCTAACAATCTGCAATACCCAATGCTAAAATCAAAGCTAAAATCCTAAAATTTCCAATTCTAGAACCGAATCTTCTCCGAGAATGTTTAACTATGTGTAAATGAAAAAACTCTCAAAGACTCAGGAATACACTGTGCGGGAACCCCTTTTCTTCTTTCAAACAATGAATTTATACGTTCACAAAAACTCAACACTGAGTCCAGTTGGCGAGGTTAGTCGAGCTCACCGATCAACTCAGCGAACCACCGAGTTGTGCCTCTTCTCTCCTTTTGGCCTGACTCCGTCAACAAATTGTTATGGAAATTTATGCGAGCTGGATCATGATCGCCGATCCATTCGATGATTTGTCGAATCGTACTTTTGCTCGCCAAGTTGGTTTGGAATATGGGCCATTTCGCTTGAACTTTAGGCGAGCTGGAGGCTTACTCGGCGAGTCGCCGAGTGGCTTTTGCAAGCTCCAGCTTATCTTTTCTTCAACCTTTCAAACTTTTTCTCTCTTTTTCACATCGTAATGTCCTTTCCTTGCCCTTAAGCCTTCATTGTTGCATATCAACATATTAACATCAGTTATGTGCACAAAATAGGCATTAAGGACACTAAATCATTGAATAATAATCCCTAAATGAGTCAAAATTCCCGACTTATCAACACCCCCAACTTAAACTTTTGCTTGTCCTCAAGTAAAACACAAGATCAATCAGGTCAACAGGGATGTCTACAAATAGTGCTCCTTGAGACTCAACATGAATGCACACAAGGTTCAATGCACACATGCAATGTTCAATTGTGCACTAAAAGTTTTAAACTATGACTAACAATCATCAAATAGAGTTCAAGCTCACAATGCTCACTTCAAATGCAAATTCATACTGAACGAGAATATTCAAATGCCCTCACATCATGAATGATTCCACGCTCTTCACAAAGCCAGTCAAGGAATACAGTTGAGGAATCGAAATCAACTCTGACACGCCCAATGAGAAAAAACATGCACGATTTTACCCATAGGTTTCCCCATATTTTCCAACCACACATCACTCGGCTCATGAAAGATCAAAAAGGTCTTTCAAGGCTTGTAATTGGGCTGAGGGTATGTGTATGATCATTTTGGCTTAGTGACTTCTACCTTTATAAAGCATGGCTCAAAGTTCACTTCTTCTCATTTTCTTTCATTCTTTTCATCTTCACAACTCATCCTTGGCATATTCAAAGTACACAAAATTTTTGGTATAGCTCATCGGATACCCCTTTTATTTCCCCAACATTACTCAATGGATACAATTTTATTATTTATTTCTCTTTTTACTTTTTTTTTATATGGAGGGGTTCTATCTTATTCTTCAACACAAGTCCCCAAGGGTGAATTTCACAAACTTCTTGCTCGATTTCTTTCCTCATTCTTACATCACCCCCAACTTAGACTTTTGGCCTAAAATGGCTATTCAAACAAACCAATGCTTCATGAAGGTTTTAGGTGGGGAGGACAAGGTCATTTCTGTTCATTTTCATCCAAAGAAAAGGTTAGGCTCAAAAGGTGCCAAACTAGGTTCACATACTCACAAGGTAGTCACACAAAGGTATATCAATTAGGTTCACTCTCAAAATTTATGCCTAAGATCAATTCCTTCATTCATCAAAATTAGTCAATTGGACTAACAAAGCAAGTTCTAGGTATCACCATGCACATATTTCAAGTAAACCTCACCAACAAGGTATTCAACACATTCATCATCATGACTCTACAAGTTAAGCTCACGTGCAACGATCATTACAAAACTCACTTCGATAATCGACTAGTCACAATGAGATGCTAAGAGTTCACACATGACGTCTGCAACTCAAATTGGCTCGTTAGACTTGCACAAAAATATCTGTCATCAAGAGCACTGTTCAAGTCATCGGTATTGATCGACACTCAAATGTACAAGAGAACATCCATCACACATAATCACGTAATTAAGAGAGATGCTAATGAAATAAAGCCAACATTCATTCACATTCCATTGGCAATGAGAAGTTTGAACAAAAACTCTAAAACACAAAATATCCAAAAGACAGAATAAAACCAAAATACATCCAAACATCCAAAAGGATAGGTATAACAATACCATCACCCCACCAAAATAACTACACAGTGACCTCAATGTTCACTAAAAACTGAATGTATCAACAATAAAGAGAATGGAGGGAGAGTAAAAATCCCCCTGTCAAGCTAAGCCTGAGGTGAACTCTATATATATGGGGTGGCCTCAATCTAGGCATCAGTGTCTGGCTCAACTCCAGCTCTGGAGGTCTGTGCAACTATTTCCTCTGGGGGCTGAGACCCGCTCGAGCCAATCATGGATGTGTCGTGCAGTTAAGCCTCTATAGCCATCCGTACCAAATCACCCTCCAGGTCCTCCAGATCCTCAAACACCTACTTATCACAAGCCTCTAGCTCCTCCTTATCTGTCTTAGGTGTGTCAGACTCTCTATCATCATCAGATGTAACAACATCTCCGGTCACAGTAGCCGAAGAGATATCTAAAATAGCTAGCATATCTGCACTAGGGTCCTCGGGAGCATCTACATTACCCTACAACATCGAGATATCAGTGAATTTAAGCTCATCCATATCACGTCAAAGATCGGTAATATCAGCCTTCAAGGCTGTTACATCCATAAAGCCACGGTCTGACATCTCGCACACCTCAACTCGAATAGTGAGAGCGTCCAATGCTATCTCATGGGCCATGATCATCTCCCATTGTGCTCTCAAATCCTCCTGAATAGGAGCCAATGCTGCCGCTATCACTTGGTCGATCATAGAAGACACAACGACCTCAACCCTCGCAGCCCTCATATCGGCCGAATAGGTAAGGTTGCCCATTTTATTTATCATAGCCTATGTCAAGGGACGACGGGAAACAGTAGCAGGGGTAGACACTAAAGAGGTGGAAGAGCTGGGTATACCTGATGACTCAACTGCCAGTGTAGACTGAGTAGCATCGGCCTCCATGGCCTCAACATCGACCACCGGTGAAATGTCCACTGGAGCCTTCTTCATCCTTTCCACTTCATCTTTTGTGTACTCAGCCTCAATCCTTTGAATGTCAAACGAAGATGCCGGAGTCACCTTAGTATCCATCTTTGAGACAAAGGACACACTCTCTCGACGACACAAATCACTAATAAGCACTGGAAATGACAATGAGGTTTGGTTTTGTTTTGCCCTCATCACCATCTCCTGAGAAATTATCACTCCGAGATTCAACCGCTTCTTATCAAGATTACAAACCAGTAGTGCAGCCTTAGGATGCCGGATAATTGATTCATTTTGTGAAGGTATCAAGGTGCTGGATATGAATCCAAACCAATACCGATCAACCACATTCAAGTCCTTCTTCTCAATCATCACTCCCACCTCGAGTCAGGGAGGAGTAGGATCACTCAACAGCTGGGCCAACCACCCCTTCAAATCATCTTATGTTTTGGTTTCGACCTTGTTGGACAAAGAATGGATAGTGCGTGTAGTCCAGTCCAACAAATCATTAATGTCAGTTTCACTACACTGTACCTTCTTGCCTCGCACTTCTACGTAATCCATCGGTGACATCGACCTAGATTTTTTCTTTCCTTTCAGAATCAACCCCGCACAACTCTCATAAAATTCTCGAATCAATGAAGGAACATATGGATTTCGGGGCTTAGTAAACTTCTGAAATTTGTGAAAGCGCAGCGTCTTCCACACATTTGGATACCTTTCTACCATACCATCCGTAGGAAGCCGCTTTCCTCTAAAATAGTTCGCAAGCCAGCGACCTTCAGTCAGTTCATAGACCGCAACAAACGTGCTGGAGCCGGAGGCAGTTGAGGTGCCTGACCTACTGTAGGTGCTGGAGGTGCTCGATGTCTGGATGATGGGTCATGATCTGCTTTAGAATGCAATTCCGTGCGCCTCCGTTTTATCAACCCTCCCTCAGTTGTCGGTGTGTGAATAGGGGTCCTGCATCCCGCAACTTCCTCTTTTTCAAACTCAAATGAGGTGAGATGAGTAGAGTCGATGCCCATGCTGTCCGTTGAGCTCGAACTTGAACTGGAACTTGCCACCACTTGCTTATTCCCTTTGCCTTCAAACTCCCCTGAGAAGGTTTAGGAAGAGTAGCTTGGGGAGGTGTGACCTCTGCTGCAATAACAACCCTTTTGCATTTTTCCGGGGTGATGGACTTCTCACTGAAAGCTTTGATCTAGCCATATCTTTAAAAACACACAAACAAAAAACATGCGGTGGCAAAGGGTTAACAAAATATCATTTTCAAACAGTTGCAGGAAAACTCGCCAAACTACTCGGTGAGTCACCGAGCAATAGAGGGCTCGTCGAAATTTAAAGAACAAAACAACAAATATTTTAGCACAATAGGGTGAGACCAAAGACCATTCGGTGAGTTTACTCGGTGATCAAAGGGTGCATCACCGAATGTTACAGAAATAAACAGCCAAAAATGATGTCAAAAAGGTGAGACGGAAACCATTCGGCGAGCACAAGCATATCGATGAGAGTATGGAGTAATTTACCAACATTTCATGTCAAAAAGGCGATAAGGGGGGATGGATTGTTGAACTGCCGAGCCACTCGTCGAGCTCGACCTAGCTCGTCAAATTGCCCAATGTGCTAGATTTCTAACCCAAAGTCCAATTTTCACCGAACAACCCTTGATAACCAATTTTGAGTATAATTCTATGCAATTCCAACCTACCCACAATGACTATCTATCCCGGGGTACTTAGACTTCCCCCAATTGATCTGGATTTGACTAAACAATGATTTTTTCCCTTAAGAACGACGTCACCCAATCCATCGTTGGGAAAATTTGAGTTGTTTGGTGGAATTTGGGTTACTCAGACTTCACCCACACAAAATCCAACATGCAAACCCACAATTCACACAATTTAAATGCCAATCTCAAACTAATTTAGGCTAAGCAAGATATTAGGCATGCTTGATTTCAAAATAGATATTAACGAGTAATTTAGCACAAAATCAAAGCAAACAATAGATCTATGAACTAGTCAAACACATGCTCAACACAATTCATGCAATTTTAGAACGAATTTGGAAAACCAACCTCAAATGTAGAAACAGGACACTAAGGCAAAAAGGAAACGATGGGCAACACTTCAGATTCCTATCACACGAGGACACCCACAAAAATTGAAGTTAAAAACTATGATCTAAAATTTGATTGTAAGAGTGTAGGAGTCTAAAAGTTCAAAATAAGGAAATGATTTGAATTTAAAATGGTTGAAAGGCCTTTGACTCTTCAGTTCGTGCCTCGATCGGCGAGGTTCATTAACGCCACTGATCCACTCGGTGATTCGCTGAGTGGACTTCAGCCCGCCAAATTTAACAGAAACTCAGCAATTTAGTTGGTAAAAAATGTGAGCTATAGCGAGCTCGCCTTGTGGACTTTAGCTCGCCCAATTGCCCTTTTCCTCCAAAATTCAAATTTCAACATGCACATCCAAAAAACGTTATTAAAAACAAAATGTAAAACTTGGGTTGCCTCCCAAGAAGCGCCTTATTTAATGTCGTGGAACGACGTGGCCATGTGATCATGCCTTATTTTTCGGGTTGACTAAAGTATCACTAGGAAGACCCACTTTTGGTCTTGGATTTAAATGATCCGAGGTTTGACCAATTTGGGTTTCAAGCTGATTAATGGAAACTGAGTGCGAAGTCACTGTCTGATTTAGAGAAGGGACATCGTCTTTCATCTCTTTGAGTACCTTGTCCTATCCTTCCACCTTGTTCAATATACATGCAATCATATCCTCAGTCCGGAAGTTTTTGAGATCTGCCCTTGGTTCATTCAGATTTTGACGTTTATGATGAGACACATAACAATCTTTGTCACCATCTCTATCTCTCCAATTTGCACCATGGTCACGCCAATCTCGATCTCGATCTCTATAACCATCATCGTGATCTCTATTCCAACCTTAATTCTCGCCCAAACCTTGGATAGCTCGGACGAGAACCCTCTGCTTGGTTTGACAATGCACCTCTTCATTGTACATGGCCTCAAATTGTGTGTCATCAGGGTTCACACCATTATTAGCACCAACCGCATTCAGAACCTTGTAACCACCTCCTATGACATGTTTTGTCAATAAGTCCATTTGGGTCATTATCTTGGCCATGTATTCATCTCATTCTTGGTTCTTTTCCATTTGTTGCTTTGTTAGCCCAAGATTCAAAGAGAGACATGATCTTCCCTTGTGTACCATACATTGGTACATGATTAATTTTCGTCATCTCATCAAGCAGAGCCAACACTATGTCAAAAGGTTGTCTCATGATTCCACCCTGAATGATTTGGTTAGTGACACCTTTGTTTAGCGTGTCAAGACTTCGATACAAATATTTTAATAGCACATTGTCCGGCAATCCATGAGTCAGACATTGGAAAACCAACTTTTGGAACCTCAACCATGTTTCGTGAATGGACTCACCATCAATCTGCTTGAAGTTCTGAATATTATCCCTCAGCTTAACCATCTTCGAGGGAGGGAAAAACCTTTCATAAAACACTTATTTGAGTTCCTCACAAGAAGTGATAGATTCCATTGGTAGTTCAGTCAACCACTTTGTTGCCTTCCCCAGTAAAGAAAAGGGAAACAAACAAAGTCGGACTGAATCTTGAGTGATGTTCTTGAAGGAAAATGGTCCACACACATCCATAAAAAATTGGATGTGGTCATGAGGGTCCTCATAAGCAAGTCCCACAAAGAGACTTTTCATTTGCTACAGTTGCAACATCGTGTTTGTCATATGAAACATCACATTGCTCACACTTGGAGGCAATCGAATAGAACCAACACTTCCTATCTGATCCTCATTGACATCTGGCAAATTTCCAATGTCATCATTGTTCCCAAGTTGACTTGCATTGCTCCCGTTTACACTCATTTCCTTACCTATTTTGGAGCAATCAACAATAACACAAATAAGAAAATTCAACTACAATAAAATTAGTTCACGAAAACACTTCAACAAAAGAATTCTAAACACCACTTGCCGGCAACGACTCTATTTTTGATATCGCTCAACTACACTTCATCCGATTCTAAGTGTAGGCGGTCTCTATCAAGTATAAACCCAAGTAAGAGTTGTGGTCGATCCCACAGGGAGTGATATGGTAAAGACTTCAACTATGAAGTAAAAGTGTGTTCTAATCGTTTGTAGGAATAATGATTTCGCAACATAAAATTAAATCACAAAGTTTCAATGATTAATATAAGATTGGGGGGGGGGGGATTCAGTAACCAATTGCAACAAGGAAAAACTAACATAGGAGTTAAATAATTAGAGATTGGACCTTAGGAATGTGATCAATCGAATGCTAATTTCGTCTAATAGGTAATTACTAATTGCTTCAAGTTGTTGAATCTCAATGGGTAGGCTAGGTTTTGAATACAATAGCCATGTCTCGATCAACTATCATGTTTCGAGTGAGTTCTTTCGAACCTCAACAAGCTTAACACTACCAACAACCCTATGCCTTAATTAACCCACTTTCTCAAGCTGGGTTTTCAAAGACGCAATAAAACCCACTTTCATAAGCTAGATTTTATAAAGGCGATCAATATTCATTCTACTTTAACACCTCTTTCTCAAGAAAGCATAGAGAGCCAAACTAGAACTGAATTTGCAACTTCAGTTCATCAATTAAAACACGAACAATCAATTGAACCCATTTCAAAACAACATTAAATTCAGCAATTATTAATACTCATTAGCTAATTAATGTATTCGACTACATGATCACACTTATAAGGTAAGGGGTTTTAGCCAAACATAGCAGAAAGTAAAAAATCATTACCAACAATATTTTACATCTAAATTGCTAACAATCTGCAATACCCAATGCCAAAATCAAAGCTAAAATCCTAAAATTTCAAATTCTTGATCCAAATATTCTCCAAGAATGTTTAACAATGTGTAAAATGTAAAAACTCTCAAAGACTCAGGAATACATTGTGGAAACTGATTAGTCCAAGATTTGGACTCATTTAGGACTTTATTTATATAGACTTAGTGTTCTTAAATGCTTATTTTGTGCCAATAACTGATGTAAAACCCTTGATTTCCAGGTATATGGATTGAGGAACGAAGCAAGGACACTAATTTGCAAAAAGGAAAAAAACAGGCTGCTGTAATGAAGAAAGGCAAGCCTGGTGATCGCCAAGTCCACTTGGCGAGTCTCCAAATGGCTACTTGACTGCCTAAAGTTCCAGTGTTCCATGCCCTGAAGGAAAGAACCAAGTTCGCGAGAAAAAGCAGCAGTCGGTGGATCACCAAGTGATTCCTCGATGAAAAGTTAGATCACCCAAAGTTACAGACCTTGAAGTTGCTGAATGCCAAGGCGGAATGGCGATGGAAATGACCAAAGGGCGGATCAGAGAGTGGTTCGGCGAGCCAGACTTACTTCACCGAGTGACTCTTCGCACAATTTGGTGACTATAAATACATTTTTGAACATTTAGTTTAGTATCGGAGATCATAATATCTTAGTCTATTATTAAGTTTTGAACTGGGAGACAAGTTTTCTCTAGTTTTCCTTAGCATTGAAGACTTCAAGTATTTCACTTTTGAGAAATTGGAAGCGGGTCTTTGAGATTCTTTGAATTGGACCATTGTAAAGACGAAATCAATCTTACCTAGTTGATGGAAACTCAATTTGGTAATGATTTTTATCCTTTTATGATGTCTAGCTAAAACCCCAATTCTTGGTGTGTGATTATGGGCTGATTTAGTTTATATGTATTTCTAATTATTAGTTTAAATGCTATTTAGAAGTGAGTTCAATCATTAATTGTGGTTTAATTTCAGAATTGTAGTTGAAAATGCAGTTTTACCCTTGTTTTTTTTGGCTTGCTTGAGAGAGAGGTTTTAAAACTAAGATTATTGAATGATGGTTTATGGGTATTGGGCTGTCATGGGTTCAGCTCGAGAGAGTGAATCCTAAACCCAATTCCACACATTCAGCTCGAGAGAGTGAATAGACTAAGTTGTGGGCTGTTTTTATTTCGTATGCTTGTTGATGTTCGAGAGAAATCGACTTCATTCGGGGTAAATTATTCGAGAGAAAAACTACCTCCTTTATAGTCTAGCTTACTCACTAATATTTAGCTATTCTCTAATAGTTGCAATTACCCATTTGTCTATATTGGCCTATAAATGAATCACATTCCAATAACCCATGTCACTATTGTTAATTCGTATTGTTTATTGCTATTTGTAGTTGATAATTTCAAACCAAAACCCCCATTTGACATTCGTGTCACCCCTGATTTGAATAATGTCTTTATTCGACAATTTTTATTCCTCTGACTTATTTGATCATGTTCACACTTTCCTATTGAATCTTAAACATGTACCGCTCCCTGTGGGATTTGACCCCAATCATTTAGTTGGGTTTTATACTGATTAACGATCGTTGACACTTAGAATTGGATAAAGTGCCTTTGAAATGTTATTAATCAAAATGGCGCTGCTGCCGGGGAGTGGTGTTGTTTAAGATTCTTGTGGTGAAGTTGAATTTTGTTCTTTTTAATCATAGTTGAATCTACTTACTTTCAGTTTTGGTTTGTATGTTGCTTGTTTAGAACAGAAGAAAGGAGCATATCTTGTAGCAATGGTAACCAAGTGGACCACCCTCTTTAAAAAATGATGATTCTTAGGGATAGCATCCTAAATTTCAGGCAAATGGAGGGTGAGTTAATCCATGAGTTGTGGCTGAGATTTAAGACACCATTGCTGCAATGCCCAACTCATGGAATCTTAGATAAGATGCTACTGGACTACTTCTATAGAGGTCTTGATCCTGAGAACAGAGGAGTAGCTGACCAACTTTCGCTGGGTGGTCTCATACGACTACCCTATGAAATAGCAACCCAACTCTTTGATCACATGATTAAGACCAACAAGGAGATAGACAAGGACCAGGATTTGGCCACACTGTTAACTCAACTGGATCTCTTGGCAAAAAAGATCATGGAGTTTGAAGCACTGTACAAAAAGAAAGAGAGGTACATTCCTTCTCATGAGCGTAGAAAACCAAAGGACTATGAGGATGGACAAGTAGAAGAGATACTGTTACTCATTATCCACAAAGTCAAAGATCACGACAGAGTGTTGAAATAGATAAAAGAGAATGTCTCAATGCTGAATCAGATGACTGCTTCTCATTCCATGTCTATTCAACTATTGGAGACCCAAATGGGTCATATGTTGTCTCGTCTCTACCCAAGACAAAACTGGGGGCTGCCTAGTGACACTTGGGCAAACCCCATGATTCAAAACTGAGTGGGGACTTGCATCGTTCCACGATGTTAACTAAGGCATTTCTTGGGAGGCAACCCAAGTTTTTATTACTTTATTTTTGTTTTTGGAATAATCGTGTGTTGATTGTGCAAGTTAAAGTGTGGAATGTGTTTGAAAAGTGAAGGTTGGCGAGAAAAATGTCCAGTCGGTGACTCACCAAAGAGGTTGGCGAGCCAGACTTGGACCGCTGTTGGACTCAAGAAATTATCAGCTTGGAGTCTGTAAAACTCGGTGAGCACTAGGACAAGTCGGCGAATCGCCAAACAGGTCGGCGATCCCGACTTTATCCGCCGTTTGGACACCCACATTAACTGGAGGTCCTGTAAAATTCGGCGAGGTAAGTAAGCACTCAGCGTGTCATCGAGTTGTTCGGC
The DNA here is from genome assembly GCF_000226075.1 of Solanum tuberosum. Classification (NCBI taxonomy): domain Eukaryota; kingdom Viridiplantae; phylum Streptophyta; class Magnoliopsida; order Solanales; family Solanaceae; genus Solanum; species Solanum tuberosum. Next base: position 358,441 of record NW_006239110.1, read on the forward strand.
GAGATCGACTAATATCACCAAAGGGTGCGAACTGAACGGTTTTAAAAGGCGAAAGGTTTAAAAGTTCAAACTCTTTCACATTCCCTCACGTTTTAACTTCATATAATCACACCCGCACTATATTTTCGATATTTTTGCATTTTACCACTTTCTAGTCGTTGAATCTGTGTTCGGAGTTGGATACTTTGCCGCCTAGCTTTACAAATTCTCATATTCGGCATTAAAGGTTGGGTTTTCGAACCCCAAACTCGTATTTAGCGGTTAAACTCATTTGCAATTTTATTATTCTTATTGATGTGTGCTGGGTCTCTCTGAATTCGTACATGTGTGCTTGTTTGCTTGTTTTAAATTTAATATAATGCCTTAATTGCCTAAATTGTTAATTTCCTAAATTTCGTGCTTTAAAATTGATCAAAATTTTGTGGGTTTTGTTTAATTGTTGTTGAGTCTAGTCGGGTGAAGTCTGAGTAACCCAAATTGTGCTAAATGACGTGCTTTGCCCAATGATGGAGAGTTTGATGTCATTCTTAAGGGAAAAAGTGGTCAAATGGCAAATTTTAGCCAAATCGGAGAAAGTCTGTGTACCCCGATGGCATGCGTCTTATGGGTCTAGATTTAATTGAATAAGTGCATGGTTTGATTTTGTTTTCGGGGGATGCGGGGTTGATTTTGGAAGTTGGGATTGAAAATGGCACGTTGGGCAGTTTGGCGAGCTGGATCGAGCTTGAGGAACCACTTGGCGGTTCGCCGAGTCCCCCTTTATCGCCTTTAATTTCATGCCGTTGTTGAGTTTGGGTGCTGTAATTTTCCGCGAGAAGTTTGAGTTCACCGAGTGCACTCGGCGATTCGCTGAATGTCTTTTTTGATCGCCCTTTCTTCCCCCTCCTAAAATGCCCTGTAATTTTTGGCGGGCTAATCTGTTCTCACTGAATGATGTCGGTGATTCACCGAATGGGCCTTCCCATCGCTGACAGGTCATTTTGCTGGAAAATATTTGAGCCAATCCTTTCAACGAGCTTGATCTAGCTCACCAAAGTTATTCGACAACTCGCCGATCGGTTCGGTGACTCTGTCTACAATATGATGTCTGCATTTTTTGTGAAACGTTCTAACTTATTTTGGTGTGTTTTGTATATATGGCTAGAACCAACTTAGATATGCCTCCTCGCAAAAGAGCACGAGGCACAATCATCAATGAGAGGGCAGCTACCTCTTCTAAAAAAAGGAAGGAAGGAACCTCCAAAGGGAGGAAAAGGCAATGGCAAGAAGCCCGTATCTGAGGTTCAGGAGCACAACTCCGGTAGCAACGGAGAATCCTTTGACTTCCAAGATGCATATTCTGAGCCGGAGGATGACCAGACTCTACGGTTCCGATGGGCAGAGATTCGTGCTAGGTCTCGCCCAGATTCATCAAGAGTTCTAGAGGCCACACCTCATGTTGCAAATACAGTGCCAGCTCAGGCATAGACGGTGGTTCCAACGCCACCAGTACAAGGTCCTTTTCCCCGACTACTCAATAGACTTAAAGCCGAGGGATTGAGGATGATTGTGGAAGAGAAACTGATGTCTACGGAAGGTTTAGTGGGCTGATATTCCACCGTGAGGGACACTCTCCAATTTCACAGGTTCGAGCAGTTGACTAGTCCCTGAGGCCCCTATATTCCTCATGGGTCCGGGAATTCTACACAGCATACAGTGACCTGGTGCCTAAAGGCAAGAAGAAGGCCAGTGCTTTCATACCGGTGAAGATTGTTATGGTCCGAGGGAAAGAAGTAGGGTGCAGTAGAGATCACATCAATACTGTACTTGACATGGCTATAGGTTTTGCGCATGCATATGAGGGTTTGGCTATAGTGCAGTCCTTAGATGACTTAAAGAGCTGGCTTGCACCATTGATTTATGATACCACCATGAGGTGGATTGAGGCTGGAGCTCCAATCGAGAAGAAGGACATAAATGTTGCCGCTCGGTACTTGTTCGGGTTCATCAACAACTCTATCATACCTTCGCAGAATGAGTCCATCCTTTGCCATCCAAGGGCGGCTTGTCTCGGATCCATAATAGCTTGGAGAAGCATTAACTTGGGACTTATCATTGAGTAGGAGATGGCCATGAGGGCTAAGCAACGTTAGACGTCCCTTCCCATTCCTATCCTGATTATAGAGCTGTGCTGGAGTGCTGGAGTTCCTCGTGATGAGAAAGGGACATAGATGTTACCCCCACATCTTCTACAGACATCCGGCGTATAGAGGCCGAGTACATTCGGGAGGAGGCAGACATCAGGAGAGCAACTCCGGTGGATGCATCGCCGAAGGTGGATGTTAGTTTTATACCTGCAGAGGCATCTTTGCCTACTCCGGTCTCCGGGACTTCAGGTACTTCCACTTCCTCCCAGACTCCTAGTTCTTCCGCTGCTTCGTAGCCCATCAAGATCACTCAGGCCATGATCGTAAAGATGGGGCACTTAGCCCATTCTGCTGATGTACGGGCTACCCGATTGGAGGCTACGGTACCGTGGATGATTGAGAGTGCTATCCTAGCTGCACTAACACCCCTCTGAGCATCTATGGCATTCTCACATTGAGAGTAAAGACTTGTGAGAGTCGACAAATGGATACTTCAGAGATGACGACTTTGAAAGCTGAGGTGGCTGACTTGAGGAAGGATGTGGATTATCTAAAGTCTACAAACTTCACTTCTTTATTTGAGGCAGTTGAGACCGAGGATGTCTCGGGCACTTCTGAGATTCCTTCGGCTACCACCGGAGATGTACCCATGGAGGATATGGCAGTTGATGCATTAGAGGCGGAGACCGATGAGGAGCAGCTTGGGGAGCGAGATGTTTCCGTATATGATGATCCGCAGACCTAGAGGATGCGATGTTTGAGACTGACCGCCAGACATCTTTTAGAGACACCACCATGGAGAGCCCTAGTGGAGCTAGTGTTGAGGATGCCCTGGGAACTGATGCCTAGACAGATGGAACGACTATGTAGATAGGACCCTTCTTTACCTCCCTCTCTGTCGTTTTTATTGACTTTTTAGTATTTTTTTGCATTTGAGGACAACTACATTTTTGTTTGTGGTGGGGTGAGGTATTACCTACCTCTTGTGACTACTTTTTGTATATATTGGGTTCTTGTGCTGCAAATTGTGTTGTTGATTTCTATTTTATGGATGTTTGAGCTTATGGATCCCTGTTTTAAATGGAAAGGTTTTTGACCCTTCTGAAATTTTGCCACCTCTTGTTGTGTTTGATTGTGGCTATTCTTGTGCAAATTTGAGTATCGGTCATGATCAATACTGATGACTTGAATAGTGCTCTTAATCGAACAAAAATGAATGTGCGACTACGATAAGGCCAAATGAAGTTGCATAGATAATATGTGAATTTTTTTGCATCTCGTTGTGACCAGTTGATTATCAAATGAGTCTCTTGTGATGAACATTGTACATCAGCGAAAGTGTAGAGTCTTGTTTGATATTGGTGCCAATGCCTTGTGTGATGAGCTTACCGTGAACCTTGTGTGATGTCACCTATAATTTGCCCCGTTGGTCCTGTTGACTATGTGATGCAAGCTCTTGAAATGATCTTAGGCAACAATTTTGTAGAGTGAAACAATTTGACAATATACCGCTTTTGTGGCCAACCTTGTGGTGTGTGAACCTTGCTTGAACCCCTTTTGAGCTTTATCCTTTTCCTGGAAGAAACTTGAGCAAATGAGACATCTCTTTATTCATTCACCCATAATCCTCATGAAGTGTGGTTTGTTTGAGTAGCCAACTTAGGCGGCCTAAGTTGGGTGTGGTGAAAAGAGAAGGTAAATCAAGAAGTGTGAAGAAATCCCCCTTGATCCATGGTTGTGAAAAAGATGGAACCGCTCCATACAAAAAAAAAGAAAAAGAAAAGAAGAAGGAAAAACAAAAAGAACGATTTTTTTTTGTGAAAGTTGCAAAAGAAATGGGGTGTTCGGTATTGCATGAGAAGTGAATAATGGGGTGAATTTTGAGCATGAGTGAAAATGATGAAGAAAAGGAAAGAACGTGATGTTTATACCACATTTCATGAAGATAACAACCACTGAGCCTAAATGACCATACCTTTACACTCAACCCCGTTACAAGCCTTGAAAATACATTTTTGATCTTGGGTGAACTGAAGTGATTGTTGATTGGAAAATAAGGGCAAACCTATGGGTGAAGCCATGCATGTGTTCATCTTTGTGAGTGTGAGAGTTGTATGTGATTCCGGAGCCTTAAAGTGTTGAACGATTGTGTTTGAATATGGAATCATCTTTGTTGTGAGGGCATTTGAGCACCTTTGTTGAGCTTGAACTTGCATTTGAAGCAAGTATTGTGAACTTGAAAATCTTTGATAATGGTGAGTCACAATTTGAATATTTGAGTGCACAATTGATCCTTGCATGAGTAAGTTAAGTCTTGTTGTGTGCATTCATGATTGAGTTTTTTGTAGCACTATTTGAGACATCCTTTTTGAACTGCTGAACTTGAGTTTTACTTGAGGACAAGCAAAAGTTTAAGTTGGGGGTATTGATGAGTCCGAGATTTGGACTCATTTAGGGCATTATTTATATAGACTTAGTGTCTTCAAAGGCTTATTTTGTGCCAATAACTGATGTAAAACCCTTTATTTCCAGGTATATAGATTGACGAACGAAGCAAGGACACTAATTTGCAAAAAGGAACAAAACATGCTGAAAGAATGAAGAAAGGCAAGCCTGGTGATCGCCAAGTCCACTTGGCGAGTCACCGAATGGCTACTTGACCGCCTAAAGTTCCAGTATGCCAATCCCTGAAGGAAAGAACCAAGTTGGCGAGAGAAAGGAGCAGTCGGCGGATTGCCGAGTGGTTCCGCGATGCAAAGTTAGATCACCCAAAGTTGCAAACCTTAAGGTTGCTGAATGCTAAGGTAGAAGGGCGATGGAAATGACCAAAGGGCAGATCGTCGAGTGGTTCGTTGAGCCCGACTTACTTCACCGAGTGACTCTTTGCATCACATTTTTGGCGACTATAAATACATTTTTGAACATTTAGTTTAGTATCGGAGATCATAATATCTTAGTCTATTATTAAGTTTTGAACTGGGAGACAAGTTTTCTCTAGTTTTCTTTAGCTTTGAAGAATTCAAGTTTTTTACTTTTGAGAAATTGGAAGTGGGTCTTTGAGATTCTTCGAATTGGACCATTGTAAATACGAAATCAATCTTACCCGGTTGATGGAAACTCAATTTGGTAACAATTTTTATCTTTTTATGATGTCTAGTTAAAACCCCAATTCTTGGGGTGTGATTATGGGATGATTTAGTTTATGGGTATTCCTCTTTGTTAGTTTAAATGCTATTTAGAAGTGAGTTCAATCATTAATTGTGGTTTAATTTAAGAATTGTAGTTGCAAATGCAGTTCTACCCTTGTGTTTTTGGCTTGCTCGAGAGAGAGGTTTTATAAATAAGAGTATTGATTGATGGTCTGTGGGTATTGGGTTGTCATGGGTTCAGATCAAGAGAGTGAATCCTAAACCCAATTCCACAAATTCGATTCGAGAGAGTGAATGGACTACGGTGTGGGCTGTTTTTACTTTGCATGCTTGTTGATGTTCGAGAGAAATTGACTTGATTCGGGGTAAATTGTTTGAGAGAAAGTTTACCTCCTCTATAGTCTAGCTTACTCACTAATATTTAGCTATTCTCTAATAGTTACAATTACCCATTTGTCTATATTAGCCTATAATCGAATCAGATCCCAAGAACCCGTCTCACTATTGTTAATTCATATTGTTTATTGCTGTTTGTAGTTGATAATTTCAAACCAAAATCCCCATTTGACATTCGTGTCACCCACTGATTTGAATAATGTCTTTGTTCGACAATATATATTCCTATGACTGATTTGATCAAGTTCACACTTTCCTATTGAATCTTAAACACGTACCGTTCCCTGTGGGATTCGACCCCAACTCATTTAGTTGGGTTTTATACTGATTAATGACCGTTGATGCTTAGAATTGGTTGAAGTGTCTTTGAAACCTTATTAATCAGAAACCCCTTTTCTTCTTTCAAAAAATAAATTTATAGGTTCCCAAAAACTCAATACGGAGTCCAGTTGGTGAGGCTATTCGAGCTCACCGATCAACTCGGTGAACCTCCAAGTTGTGCTTGTTCTCGCCTTTTGTCCTGACTCCTGCATCTAATTGTTCTGGAAATTTAGGTTAGTTGTATCGATATCGATGAACTATCATTTTGCTCGCCAAGTTGGTTTGGAACATGGGCCATATCGCTGGAACTTTTGGCAAGCTGGATGCTCACTCGCCGAGTCATCGAGTGGCATTTGCGAGCTCCCACTTCTCTTTTCTTAGGCTTTTCCAACTTTTTCACTTCTTTTCGCATCGTAATGTCCTTGCCTTGCCCTTAAGCCTTCATAGTTGCATATCAGCATATTAACATCAGTTATGAGCAAAAAATAGGAATTGAGGACACTAAATCATTGAATAATAAGCCCTAAATGAGTCGAAATTCCCAACTCATCACCTACCCGAAAAAGCATAATAGTGAGCATGACCTCCCTCATATTGTAAACCTCCGCGACCACAACCTCGAACATAATGGAAACCACCTCTACCAGAATGATAACCAACTCTGCCACTTTGTACACCTCCTCTAGTGGGATGTTGTGCAACCCTGAAAGTCAAACTTTGAGAACCCTGATGCGTGCCACCACTTTTGGTCCCAGGGGAATCTCTCACAAAATGTCCCATATCACCACACTCAAAACAACCCATATAAGACGTAGGCTGATGAGAGGAACCTGAATGACCAGAATGCCCTCTACAACCTATAAGTTTGGAAGATGAACCTTGTGAAGTCTGCACCAAACTCGAAGAACTATGCCTAGCGTAATCAGTCTCAAACGCTGGTATCACAACATGAATGAGTCTGCTAGATTAAGAGTGATAACCTCTGGTTGAACCTCGACTCCTAGGTGGAGTACTACCAAATTTACCAGAATGACGGTCCCTCTTGCCCTCATGCTGCTCAAATCCCTCATGTCAAATAATCTCTAACTCTTTGGATGCATCTACCACTTTCTGAAATGGAACAATAGAAGCACCAACCTGAAAAACTCCCAGACAAATTAGAATAATCAGCCCCTTAACAAACTTTCTCATTCTCTTAGCCTTTGTGGGAAGTATCATCGAAGCATGCCTAGACAAGGCATGAAATTTACCATCATACTCTGTGGCTGACATACCATTTTGATGCAAACCCTCGAACTCGGCCCTCTTGCACTCCTTCTTACTGCATGGAACAAACTTGGCTAGAAACACCTCTGTAAACTGAGTCCATGATAGTGGAGGTAATCCAGTTGAGCTATTACTAATATAATCCCTCCACCACTGCTTGGCAGGGTCTATCATCTAAACATTGTGTAGTCAACTCCATGAGACCACTAATCCAAGATTATGCAACCACTCATGACAGCTAACTATAAATTCATATGTATCCTCAGTTAAGTCACCCATATAAGTCGGAGGATTCATCACTATGAACCTTCCAAAGGCTTTTTGTTCATCAATGGTCATGGAAGGCCTATTAGCCAAATATTATGCAATTCCATACTATCTAAACAGGGAGCTACCACAACAACTTGGTGAGTCCTGGGAGTCTGAGAATCTAGAGCAACCATCGGATCTGGAGTTTGACCTCCAACACGGGTCTGTGAGGCATCAGAGGTGAAAGGCAATATTCCCGCCGGAGACATCCCTTATAGGAGTCTTAGCATACGAACCAAGGTATCTTGAAGCACCAAGGTGGCAATGAAACCAAGTTGAGCCTGAGCTGGTCCATCCCCCTTGACACGATCCTGCACATCCCTATGAATAACATCTGCAATAGGAGGTACTGCGCTACCATGGCCTTCGGTAGCTGTTGGTACTTGGCCTTCCACATGTGTTGCAATACATTTCCTACCCTGGCCTCGATCTTGACCTCGCTCCCTGCCTCTACCTCGGGTAGTGATCCCAGAAGCAGGCTCATGAATAGGCTCCTAATCACCACTTGCATAAGTACGAGTCCTCACTATATGAGAGAGAATGAGACATCAAGATTATAACTTCAACAAAGTTAAGTGTGCAAGATATGGAATGAAAGAATAGAATTTTCCTAAATATCTTATAGCCTCTCAAAGATAAGTATAGACGCCATCATACCGATCCGCAAGACTCTACTAGACATTTGCTCTTGTACTGGTGAGATCGATAAACCTAGGGATCTGATACAAATTTTTCACAACCCAAAATTTACATGCCATGGTGGCAATTATAATCTCAATCGATAGGTAAGCCATCCCACAAGTTTTACCAATTTATCTAAATAATTAAGTTAAAAAGGTAAACAACGAGTAAAACACCTCAAATACTAAGTCTTTCATAAGTATTAAGTGGGGAAAGCTAAATACCACCCAAGATTTTGGTTTCATAAGTACAAGAACTTCTAAAATTTGGTGCAAGTCTGAAACTAAAATGACAAGCCTAAACATAACAAATATCATGAATGAATACAAAAGTAACATAATGAATAATAAAATAGAGGGATGTGTGGGTTGCGGGGATCCAAGTAGCTCACCACAACTCTAAGATGCTCCAAGCTCGGATTCAAAAATATCCATGGGATGCACTAATTTTTGAAACCGGATCTGCACGACACAAGACACTTAGCATGCATATTAAGATAATAGAAATACGAGAGAATTTAAAAGACAAATCATGTCAAAGAGTTCTATAAAATGAAGCGTAAGTCTACATAGTCTCAATAGCCATCTACTACATCAAGAGTGACTGGGACGTAACCCTGGAATCACATACAATATATGAAAAGTAATGACTGAGAGCGATAAAAGGCTCGGTCCTTGAAATATGAGGACTCACCACTACTAAGTACAACCAAAGTGACTTTTAGCTACGAGGATGAGAAACAGGAAGGTCGGACCCTATATTTGAGAAATATTGTAGGCAAGAGTATGCGTTAATACAAAGATGTACCAAGTATGATAGCAATGTATAAATATGTGAGATCATGCTAAAAATGACCTTTTTAATGATATGTAATGACCAAGCTAAAACCATAAGAAAAGGTTAGAAAACATCATAAGAAGCATGGTCAAATGCAAGTAAACTAATCCTTTGAACACTTGTAAAATACTTCTTGAAGTAACCTCAGTTCATCGTTGTGTTTATTTTGGGAAATTATACTTAACCAACATAGAGACCATGTGAGCTATAACATCGAATCGGTGTTCTCCCCACACCGAAAAGAGGTGTTCTCACTTGCCAAGGTAAGAACTATGAACATTCAAGCTTACATGGATCTACTAGCTAATGTCTATCTAGACAAACCTATGGTGGCACATAGTTTATGGGACACGGGTAATCGCCACTTGTCCACTCGGTACAAAGCTTAATTCCCATGGAAGAGTCATTAATCATATTCATCTTATCTTTAAGGGTCATGGGTAAATCGCTTCTTGCTCTACACTATGGAGAAATAGGTAATCACCTCTTGTCTTTCATTAGAGGTCATAGGTAATCGCCGCTTGCCTCATCATTCTAATATCTCCTTAGTTTGATCCCTTTTTAGGTTAGAAGACCTTTCAACCTTAAAAATCATTTATGTGAGACAACCTTTCACATTCATGTATTGATTAATTACATGAGAAAACCTTTCACAATAATTATCAAAGACAATCATCATTTATTCTTTACTCTCAAAGCAACTTACATCATATTTAATCAATTTCATGAGAGCATGCATATTTTCATAATTCACCTTTCATAGTTCAAAACCCACTTTAAATCCTGAAAATAAAAAAACATGGGTTAAGCATGTATTCATGGGGATTCATCTTAAAATGATGGAATTATCTCAATTCATGCATAATAGATCATTAAACAATCAAATGAATCAATATTAAAAGGAACCCATGATATGGAAGAAAACCGTAACTTAAATTGGAGATTTCTAACTTATAAATTGGGGAATTTAGGAACTCTTGGAGGAAAGGGCTCCATAGATGAAGACTATCATACTTTAATGCCAAAATCTTGGATTCAATGGTGGAATTGGAGACTTGACTTGAAAACCCTACTCTTTTTCTTCAAGCTTCTAGAGAGAGAAATATTGGATATGATGAACTTGTTCTCCTTTTGGGGAATTGAAAGAATGAATTGAATTGGGTGGTTTTTTTTGGGGGGGGGGGGGGAGGTAAAAACCTTAATATAAGGCATTGGGTTAAGGGTGAACCCTAGTCTTCTTCTTCAAGGTTCTAGAGAGAGAAATATTAGAGCGGATGAACTTTTTTCTCCTTTTGGGGAATTGAAAGAATGAATTGAATTGGGTGGTTTTTTTTGGGGGGGGGGGGGGGGTGTGGGGGGGGAAAACA
>NW_006239110.1:368897-384044 GCF_000226075.1 Solanum tuberosum
GGGAGTGGGGGGTAAAAACCTTAATACAAGGCATTGGGTTAAGGGTAAAATGACATGGTTATGAATTAAAATAATTTGGAAAAGACCCAAAAGTCCTGACTTAAAAACTGACGAACCCTACCTCACGATGGCCTTCACGGCCCGTCAAGGGTTCCACGGGCCATTATGGCCATCGTGGTCCTTGAACAGTGGCAATTGGAGGGACCCCTTCCTGGTAGGCCACATGATGACCCCTACCATGTCCCTTCATCTTCACCACATGCCGTCTAGGCCTCCATAGGAGGGACACTGGCCTTGGCAATTCTGGTAAGTCTTCACAAGCCCCATAATGGGCTTTGGTCCACTTCACGGCCCGTTAAGGGCTCCATGAAGGGTCCTATGGCCCAGTTTTGGGCTATTGACTTGCCTGGTTTACCCCTTTTCTAGCCTTCTCGATTATGAGGTGTTACAATGTTTCCCCTTTGGGAACATTCGTCCTCTAATCAGATTCTAAACATCATCAGGAAGGTGAGAACTCAAACCTAACAACCTAACAACCTAACAAATTACAAAAATGCATATATCCGAGGAGGAAACATCAACTCCAAGATAAAGCATGTTCTAAACATAATTTTATATGGTCTACATGCAACTCATACTCAAATGCTCATAAATATGAAGAAATTAATCGACTAATTCATTTTTCTCAAAAGTCAAGCTTTTTCATGAACATGCATAAATGCGGAAATCATGGGAATATCTACGCTACATGAAACCAAAAGAGTCAATCACAAGGAAATAAATACCTCAAGCTAGAGTAGGGATGTAGGGAAAGAGATAAGGATAACGGGATATCATATCTGCCTCGGCCTCCCAAGTAGAACCCTTAACTAACTGAGTCCTCAAAAAAACTTTTACCGAGGCAATTTCCTTATTTCTCAACTTTCGAACTTACCGGTCTAAGATCTCAATCAGAACCGCTTCATAAGAAAGGCTATCCTTTATGCCAAGACTCTCCAATGGCATTATAGATGTCGGATCACCAACACAGTTCTTCAACAAAGAGACATGGACAACTGGATGATTGATGCCAAGTCATTAGTAAATTCAAGTTCATAAGCAACCTTACCAATACACCTCGAAATCTTATATGGGCCCACATAACGGGGGCTAAGCTTCCCTTTCTTTCCAAATATCATTACACCCTTCATGGGTGAAATTTTCAAGTAGACCTAATCATTCACATCAAAATCAAGATCTTTTTTCCTAACATTGGCATAAGACTTTTCTTGACTTTGAGCCGTTTTCAACCTTTCTCTAATAAGTCGTACTTTTTCCATAACCTCAGTACCAACTCGGGACCTATCATAGAAACTTCACCCACTTCAAACTAGTCAATGGGAGATCTACACCTCCTACCATATAAAACCTCAAATGGAGCCATACCGGTACTTGAGTGATAACTATTATTATACGCAAATTCAATCAAAAGCAAGTGATCATCCCAATTACCCTTGAAGTCAATTACACATGCTCTTGTCATATCTTCCAAAGTTTTGATAGTATTCTCCGCTTGGCCGTCATTTTTTGGGTGAAAGGCCGTGCTAAGCTTAACTAGAGTAACAAGCCCTTTTTGGAAAGACTTCCAAATCTGCGAAGTGAATTGAGTACCATGATCAGAGATAATGGATAAGGGAACTCCATGCAACCTAAACATTTCTGTCAAATACAACTTAGCATAGTCCTCTGCCGAATAAGAAATTTTGATGGGAATGATATGAGCTGATTTCATCATTCTATCTACTATAACCCAAATTGAATCATATTATCGTCGAGTTCGAGCTAATCCAACAATGAAGTCCATATTCAAATCTTCCCATTTCCAAGTAGGAATGCTATTATATTGATACAAACCTCCCGACTTCTGATACTTAACTTTCACTTGTTGGCAGTTAGGACACTTAGCCACAAATTACGCAATATCCTTCTTCATCTTATTCCACCAATAGATCTCCCGCAAGTCACAGTACATCTTGGTGGCTCGCGGGTGAATGGATTATCGAGAACTATGGGTTTTTGTTAGGATCTGATATATCAAGTCATCTACATTGGGAACACACAAATGACTTTGATAATGAAGCACACCACTCCCCCTTGGGAGAAAGCCTCTACTAAATTTTTAAGCACCAGTTCCTTCAATTCAACCAAATTTGGATCAAGAACTTGCTTGGCTTTCACATCTTCCACGAAAGATGATTCTAAATTATTTTGAACCACGACACCACCTTTGGTGAAGTCTACCAATCGAACACCCATCCGAGCCAATCTATGAATATCTCGAACCAACTCTTTGTTACTATCCTTTATATGAGCAACACTACTCATTGACAACCGATTAAGAGCATCCGCCACCACATTTGCTTTACCGAGGTGATAGAGAACACTCATATCATAGTCTTTTTGTGACTCAATCCACCTTGTTTAGTGAAGATTTAGATCTTTCTGATTAAACACATTGCAAACTTTTGTGGTCAGTAAAGATATCGACATGAACACTATATAAGTAATGCCTTCAAATCTTTAGAGCAAACAAAAGCGCCGCTAGTTCAAGGTCGTGGGTAGGATAATTCTTTTCATAAATTTTAAGTTGCTTTGAAGCATAGATAATGACTTTTCTATTTTGCATAAGGACACACCTTAACCTAATTCTTAAGGCATCACAATAAACGACAAACCCATTGGTTCCTTCCGGTCAAGTTAACACCAGAGCGGAAGTAAGTCTATCTTTAAATTCCTAGAAACTCTTCTCACATGCTTCTGACCATAAGAACTTAGCTTTCTTTTGGGTCAATGTTGTCAAGGGAGAAGAAATCGATGAAAAACCTTCCATAAATCTTCTATAATAACCGGCTAAGCCCAAGAAACTTCTAATATCCCAAGGGGATAGAGGTCTAGGCTAACTCTTTACCACATCCGTCTTCCTTGGATCCACCTCAATACCCTTTCCGGAAACAATGTGACCAAGAAAAGCCACAGACCTTAACCAAAACTCACATTTACTAAACTTTGCAAAGAGTTATTGTTCTTTAATGACTTGAAACACAATCCTCAAATGATCGGTATGCTCATATTCACTTCTTGAATAGATCAATATATCATCAATGAACACAATCACAAACATGTCAAGGTATTTCCTAAACACCCTATTCATCAAATCCACAAATACTACCGGGGAATTAGTCAAGCCAAAGGACATCACAAAAAACTCAAAGTGATCATACCAAGTTTTAAAAGCCATTTTCGGAATATCTTCTTCCTTTACGTTCAATTGGTGATAACATGACCAGAGGTCAATCTTAGAGAAGTAGCTTTCTCCTTGTAGTTAGTCAAAAAAATCAACTATCCTTGGGAGAGGATACTTATTCTTAATGGTAACCTTGTTCAACTAACGATAGTTAATACATATACTAAGCAGACCATCTTTCTTTTCGAACAAACAAAGGTGGAGCAGCCCGTGGAGAGATACTTGGTCGGATGAAACCCTTATCCAACAAATCTTTCAATTGCTCTTTCAATCCCTTAAGTTCTGCCGGAGCCATTAGGTAAGGAGGAATATAGATAGGTTGCGTATCTGGGAGACGGTTAATACCGAAGTCTATTTCCTTTTCAGGAGGAATACCAGATAGATCATCTAGAAACACTTCCGAAAACTCATTTATAACAGGGACCAACTCAAGAGTAGGGGTTTTAGAATCTGTATCCCTCACCCTAACTAGATGGTACATGCAACCCTTAGAAAATATCTTTCTAGCTTTAAGACAAAAAACAAACCGACCTTTCGGGATAAAATTTCCCCCTTCACACTCTAGGATAGGCTCATTTGGAAACTGAAAGTTGACCACTCGGGTTCTACTATTAATAGAAGCATAACAAGAATGCAACCAATCCATACCAAGAATGACATCAAAATCTAACATATCAAGCTCTACAAGATCAACATGAGTGACTCTATGGGATAAGGAGACGGGACAATTTCTTTAGACTCTCTTAGCAACAAATTCATTGATAGAAGTAGAGAAAGAAAACTGATCTAACAACACATCTAGAAGAATATCAAACCTCATAGCCACATATGGCATCAAAAAAGACAAGGTAGCACCCGGATCAAGCAAAGCATAAACATCAAGACGAATGACTTTCAACATACTAGTAACCACATCAGGAGATTCCTCTTGCTCCTGACGAGTCTGAAGTGCATAGAATCTATTTTTCTTCTGACTACCACTAGTACCGGATGATGGATTTACTTGATCCCGCCGATGACTATCTCCCTTATTCTAGCATTGGAACCGGCTAAACATCTACCCTCATGCTTCCTTCCACACTTAGCACAAGTAGGCAATGAATATCCACTACTGTTTCCTCCTTGAGGCTTTGGGTTGTACACCCTATCTTTTTTGAACTTAGGTGGAGCATTGGAGGAGCCTTGACCGGAAAACTTTTGTTAGAACCTAGAATGACCATGTCTATCGGACCTTGAATGTGAGAAGTTACCATCACCGGTCCTTGCCTTCTTAGTCGCCCTAGGTTTCACCCCTAAGTTTCTTCTATTCTATTTGTTGAGCATGTACCATTAGATGAGAAATGCCAACATCATTGATAAGCATGGCATTACGACATTCTTTGAGTACCATCTTGGACGCTCCCAAAATGAACTTACTCATCCTTTGCCCTAAGATAGACAATTACAGTAAGAGCATACCTAGATAATTGTGTGAACTTCAAAGCATATTCCTTTCTCATGTACCATTGATGAAGGTTGGTAAATTCAAGCACCTTTGCCTCCCTCATCTAAAAGGGAAAAACCTATCAAGGAAAGTAACCTTAAACTTTTCCAAATCGAGATGACCCGCATCAACTGCCCTCCCTTCCTTCCATTGGTTGAACAAACTTTAGCAACACCCTTAAGTTGGTAAGCAGACAACTTCGCCTTCTCTACCAACGACAGTCCCATAATCATAAAGACCTTATATACCTCATCAATGAACTCTTGAGGATCTTCCTCAACCCTAGTACCATGAAACTCCGGGGGATTCATTCTAGTGAAGTCCCTCACTCTAGATTCAACCATACCCACATTTGAGTTCACTGGGCTACAACCTCCCTATTGGCTTGAGCCGTCATGGCTTGAGCCAACACTTGAAAAACAGCCTTAAACTTTGCATTAGTCACTTGATCGACCAAAAGATCGACTCGAACTTGAGGAGCTTGTGGAAGAGCTTCTTTTTGCTCATTCTTTTTCGCATTTCTCATAACGTATACTCTTCGAGGGGCCATTTCCTGAAAAGCATCGGATATGGATTAGGAGAAAGGACATATAGATTTACACTCTATCATATGACTTAGAGTAATGAAAGAAGTGGAGTTTCCTAATCATCTTGTAGCTGCTTATTCATAAATATGGCGCGCTTCACACTTATGAACAAGACTCTACTCGACGTGGCTTATGAGACATCCTAGGACCTTTCTAGACCTTGTGCTCTGATACCAAGTTTGTCACGACCCAAGGTACCCCTATGTATAACATGACACATAGGACCCCGAGAGGCCCTACACAAGCCACTTAGCATGCGTAAACAATATGATAGAAATTTGATAGGATAAAGATAATTCATATCAAAGAGTTCTATAAAACAAAGTGGAAATCTATATAGTTTCAATAGCCATCTACTATATAAAGAGTGACTAGGACGTAACCCTGACATCACATACAATATCTGAAAAGTAAAGATTGAAATAGTTAAAAGGTTCGGTCCTCAAAACATGGGGACTCACCACCACTAAGTATAGCAAAAGTGACTTCTAGACACGGGGATGAGAAAATGGAACGTCGTACCCTACATTTGAGAAATAATGTGCGCAAGAGTATGCGTTAGTACAAAGATGTACCAAGTATGATAGCAATGCATAAATATGTGAAATCATGCTAAAAATGACCTTTTTCATGATATGCAATGACCAAGCTAAAATGTGACGACCCAAAAGAATGAACTAGGTAAACTAGAGTCTCTCATGTGTTTTGATGGTTGGTCATGTGGTGTTTATGGTCTAAATCAGTGTGTGTTGGTGTGAAGCATGTGGGGATGACCCTAGGGGTTGAACATGGGTTTCGGGGTTTAAACGTGCGGGTACGGCTCCCAAAGGACCACCCTAAGGGTCCTTGAAGAGGACCCATTTCAAGGACCCAAGCGTTGACCTAAAAATTGTCAAAAAAATAGCAGCCATCCACAAGCCCCATTGACGGGGCGTGGATTGGCTTCGTGAGTTGAGACTTAGTCTCATCACCAAAGCCTTCCCTACACCCTCTCTGAACCTTTTGATGAGCAGCCAGGACGGGCCGTCAATCCATCCACGGTCCGTGGATAGTGGCCGTCAATTGGCACTTTACTGCTGTCCAGAAGTCTGCCTAGGTAAGTGAGGGTCAACTTCAAATGGTCATATCTCATATCTCAAAACTAATTAGGTTGTCCATTACCTATCCAATTAAATATCTTTTATTCCTCTTTCCAACGCCACCGAGTTTGCCTAATTCCGATCTCGGAGTAAAAAGTTATGCCCGAAATAGTGAAGCACTGTCAGGTTGGAAATTCTTCACGACCCGTTTGACGGGCCGTGGTGATGATGACAGTTCGTAGAGATGGCCTTGGAGTTTCCTTGGCCGTTTGGAGGTTGGCAAGACTTAGGGGAGCTACTGCCTAAGGACCACGGGCACTTTCACGGCCGTGGTCCCCCTTCACGGTCCGTAAAGTCTTCCTTGGTCCCTGATGGGGCTGCCCTAGTGAGGGTTTTTAAGTAATTTCGTTTTAATTGTTTATTATTTGGGGTTGAATTTAAATGGTTTATATGATAAATATATAAGGTTTTAAGTCTTTTAAAAAGTCATTTACTCTCTTTAGACCCCAAATCAAAACCCCTATTTCCTTTCTCTCCCAAAGTCTTCTCTCTAGAAACTCCTTTGGAGCTCAAGGTCAAGTCAAGCTAGGGTTGACGATTTCATGGTTGTTATTATTCAATTTCGTTTGGTTCTTGAAGATTAAGGTATGGGGACTCTTCATCTTTGATTCCTTCTTCAATCAAAGAGTCAATTCAAAAGATTTCAAAAGTTGATCAAAAAACTCAAAAACAAACCTAATTTCAATTATAGCATGGGTTCTTGCATTAATTGATTTTAAATGATGTTTTATGTTGTTATTAATGATTATTGATGGTTTTAAGAAATAAATCTTCATGAACCCATGTCTTCTCAAATTCTCTAAAATTGGCCTAAATTGGGTGTATTGATTTTGAGTAACTGATGAATGATTATTGAATGGTTAGATGTGGGCTGTTCTTATATGATCTTAGCTATGTTGAATTGTTGGAAATTGTTATTTAATTGTATAATGTGAAGTAGTGGCCTTGAATGGTTATAAATTTGGATTTAGTTGGTTATTGAACATTGTTTAGCTTAACTTGTATAGTTGAATGTTGTTATTATCATTGTTATTGTATTGTAAGTTGTTGGACTATGAGGATGATTAAGATAGCTATGGAAAGAGGGTAAGTTGACCTAAATTGATGAATATTGTATAATTGGCATGGAACTAACAGTTGAATGTTGTTATTATCATTGTTATTGTATTGATTAATTGTTGAAATATGAGGATGATTAAGATAGCTATGGAAAGAGGGTAAGTTGACCTAAATTGATGAATATTGTATAATTGGCATGGAACTAACTATTGTGGCTTATGACCTTTGAAAGGTGGTAAGATGGCTTGATCTCTTTTTAATTATGATTGTAGCCATGGAGGGCATTATATGAGTATTATTGTATTGTTGTGTTATTATATATATAAATGAAGCTATATGTAAAGTTCTATATGAAGCTATATGTAAAGTTCTATATGATGCTATATGTAAAGTTTTATGTGAAGCTATATGTGAAGATATGATGTGAATGAGTTTATGTGATCTTGTGATAATCCTATGTAAAGTGGATAGCATTGTGATCTAAAGTATGATTTCTCATGATGTATATATGTGATGATGTTGGATTATGAAGTGTCCTCAGATGATAATGTTGTGACTTGATTAGTAGACTAAAGTGTCTCTTCTTGTTACTTAAAGTCTTGAATGCATGAATGTGTGAAAGTGGGCTAGAACTAAGAAATGGTGCCCTTTCTATAAATGCTAAAAGAGGAATTCTAGGCCAAGACTTGAATCGACACAACTAAGAAATGGTGCCCTTTCATAAGTCTAGCTTTCTAAGTAAATGGATAGCCTTGAAGGATGGGCCTTAGGGCGATGTTCCCTTCTTGAGTGAAATGATAAACTTAGAGATGGATGGAGCTGGAACGGCATGATGATCCTTATCTAAGAAAGTTAAATGAGCTATCCTTATGAACCTTGATTGTCTATGACTAAGAAATGGGGCCTTTCTTGGGAAGAGGTACTATGAGTTGGTTGAACTTGAAAAGGAACCCTCTCTAAGTACATATGTGATTGAATACTCTATGGGAAATAAGGCTAGCACCGAGTGGATGTGGTTAGGAAGGTGGCCTAGTTGAGTATGAGATTAGGCACAATGAACTTCCTTGGACATCCCCTAAACCATGTGCCTACATGGGTTGCTTACTAGTTCTACCCTTGGCAAGTAGAACAACCTCCACGGAGTAGGATAGACTCCGAATTCCATACCTAGCTAGTATGGTCTATGTCGGTTATACGTATTCCCATCATATGGGATGTGCACTCTAGTATTGGATAGGTTCTACAAAGTCCAGGTTGTAGTATGGGATGCTACCTATACATGGCACGAGTAGGCCTAGAAGATACTAAAGTGAGTTCCCTAAGTCTAACGACTATTATGTGAAAGTCCCCTTATGTGCTTGAATGTCTCCTAAATGGTTTCTTAAAGAATGTTGGTCTATTGATGTTATGTTGTAAAGGAAATGTCCTTATCTAAGGTAATCTTGAGGAACATTTAAGTGTGCTTGAAGAGGTTGTATGGGCGGTCACTTCTTGTCTTACTCAAGTGTGTCTTTAGGTTATATTGGGTAGAGGTCCTATGGTAATGAAATGACATGTGTTCTTTTAAAGTTAAGCATGGGTTGTATATGGATATATGCTGAGTATGTGTATGGTTGGCTATGGTCTTATATGTGAATGTTGACTTGTATTATGTCTCTTATACTTGTGAAGTGGAGGTTTTATCAAAATGATATGAAAAAATACATTCCTTGTAAATGTCCGTTGTGCTTGTTTTTGCATGGTCTCCATACTTAGTACTGAATTGTGCTAACCCCTTTCTTTCCCTTTTTTGACTAAAGTGTAGGGATTGGGAGATGGTGACATCTCATGGCTACTTGATAGGTTTCTAAGTGTTGAAGATGAAGACTTGGTGAGTCCTCATAGATTTGAGGACAATACCTTACATGTTCCTTTTGATGTATTTCTAGTATTTTTGTTTAAGTCTTGTATGGGTTTAGTTAGTCCCTATGTTGTACACCAAAGTATTAGATGGTTTATGAGACATATATATTGTAAAGTTAGAAGTTTTAAAAGTCTTCCGCTTTCTTATTAATGAAAGTATTCTTTGTGTGTGAAGAAAGTTCTAAATTCCTTAAGGTTTTTAGTGTCTATGCGATGAATGAATGCTAAGAGGCTTGTATTAGACCTCCGAGAGGTCGAGTACGCCGTGTCGCGACTTGGGGGTGCTCTCGGGTCGTGACATAAAACCACAAGAAAAGTTATAAAACATCATAATAAGCATGGTCAAATACAATTAAATTTATCCTTTGAACACTTGTAAAATACTTCTTGAAGTAACCTTAGTTCATCATTATGCTTGTTGTGGGAAATTAGCCTTAACCGAAATAGAGACCATGTGAGATATAACATGAAATCCGGTGTTCTCCTTACACCAAAAAGATGTGTTCTCACTTGTCAAGGTAAGAACCATGAAATTCTAACTTACGTGGATCCACTAGCTATAGTCTATCTAGACAAACCTATAGTGGCACATAGTTTATGAGACACATGTAATCACCACTTGTCCATTCAGTACTAAGCTTAATTCCCACAAAAGAGTCATTAATGATATTCATCTTATCTTTTAGGGTCACGGATAATCACCTCTTGATCTACACTATGGAGACATGGGTAATAGCCTCTTGTATTTCATTAGAGGTCATGGGTAATCTCAGCTTGCCTCATAATTAGAATAGCTCCTTACTTTGATCCTTTTTAGGTGAGAAGACCTTTGAATCTTAGAATCCTTTATGTGAGAAAACCTTTGACATTCATGTATTAAGTAAGTATGTGAGAAATAATTTCACAACAATTATCAATTACAATCAACATTTGTGCTTTACTCTCAAAGCAACTTGCATCATATTTCATGAGAACATGCATATTTCCATATTCACCTTTCATAGTTCAAAACCCACTTCAAATCATTAAAATCTAGAAAGCATGGGTTAAACATGGGTTCATGGGGATTCATCTTTGAATCATGGTATTATCTCAATTCATGCATAATAGATCATAAAACAATCAAATCAATCAACATTGAAAGGAACCCATGAAACGGAAGAAAAGTCTAACTTCAATTGGAGATTTCTAACTTGTAAATTGGAGAATTTAGGAACTCTATGGAGGAAAGGGATCCATAGATGAATATTATCATACCTTAATGCCAAAAGTTTGGATTCAATGGTGTAATTGGGGACTTGACTTGAAAACCCTAGTCTTCTTCTTTAAACTTCTAGAGAGAGAAATATTGGAGAGGATGAACTTGTTTTCCTTTTGGGAAATTCAAAGAATGAATTTAATTGGGTGGTTTGGGGTGGGGGTAAAAACCTTTATATAGGGCTTTGGGTCAAGGGTAAAATGACATGGTATTGAATTAAAACAATTTGGGAAAGACCCAGAAGTCCCTGACTTAAAAACTGATGGACCCTACCTCACGATGGCCTTTAAGGCCCGTCAAGGGTTCCAAGGGCCATTATGGCCATCGTGGTCCTTTACTAGTGGCAAGGGGAGGGACCCATTCCTGGTAGGTCACTTGACGTCCCCTACCATGGCCTGTCTAGGCCTCCGTGGGAGGGACGCTAGTTTTTTGTCAAGTCTAGCAAGTCTTCACGAGCCCCATAAGGGGTCGTGGTCCCCTTCACTGTCTGTCAAGGGCTCCGTGGAGGGTCCTATGGCCCAGTTTTTGGCTGGTGACTTGCATGCTTGTCTCCTTTTTTAGCCTTCTTGATTCAAAGCTGTTACATTACTAAAGCAAAAGGTACATGCCATGGTAAACTTGTAGTTTACTAGTACAAATAATTCTATTAGTTGGCATGAAAGAATTTTGCCATTCAAAAGATGTGAATATTAAATATTCAACATATATCAAAGACCTAGAAAATTCTTCAATAATTTTGTTTGTTGTTTGGTCTCATGATAAGTTGATTGGATCAATTAATGTTGGGACTAAATCCCTAAATTCTGAAAGTATAAAAGATGAATATGGGCCCGTTCACCTGTCATCACATGTGATATGATAAATAGATGCATCTATAAGAAAATTACATTGTTTATTGTCAACCTGCAGTTTGACATTCACAAAACTGTTTGTGCAAGATAATTGAGTTAAAAATATAACTTTCAGAACATGTAATCAAGAGAATTCATCTTGATAATATTGATAAATATCCAAGTAGATGTGACATTAAATGTCTCGGATAAATAGTTAATCATTGTTTATCAGAACAAAGTTTCATGGTCTGAAATATAATGTATTACATGCTAAAGTAATTGTATGAAACATATCAATAAATTATGATCAATTTTTGTCTAAATTAATTTATGGTTAGGGACCATATATTTTTCATTTGATAATTTTGATGTGTAGTATATGATTAATGAATATACCATGATATACAAAGATGGTTTCTCCAAAATAGATTAAGGTATATGTTAGTTTATCTAACATAAGGGAGAGATAAGAAGCAACACAAGAGTTGTAAATGCTCCTATTGAATATCCCTAAAGGATAGATTTTACGACATGCATAAAGCATGATAGACTAATCGGTTCTAAATAAAATATCTTTAAAAAAGGGGGAGAAGCAAAAATGATCATAATAAGGAGGCAATGTGCTCTTAAGGAGCCTAGGACATAACACTTCATGAAACCTCATGAGAGAAGTACATATCTGAAAATAATGAAGTGATCAAATTCTAATAAGTTATGTCGTATTGTGAATTGTTACAAAGTGATATCTCGTTGATGATATCTTTGATACAATATAGTGCAATATTCTAAAAGATTATGAGGATATGGATTCTTCATCTATTAAAGCATGCTGGTGTAGAAATAATCATCAAGTGAAAAGTGGAATGATACATCTTGGTTAGCCTAAAGCTTATTTGACCTGCAGTCTAGACACTAGAAGATGTCATACATTTAATACTGAATGTTGTCACTTGACAAAATTGATATGAAAATATACGATGGATTCAAAATGCATGAAGCATATGCAAAATTTTGAAAAACTTGGTATAATATTCATATAGGTTAAATCAATCAAGAATCCTTTGTATAGTTATGTAAGTTAATAACTTGAATTGAACTCCTGGAGAGTTTTCAAAAGGCAATAGATTGTTTGCTAAAAGAAGTTGAAGTAATGAAGTTAAATAATTATTTGATCCTGAAGTGATCATTCATAAAAGGATATAGAACGAGGCACATTTGGCCAAAATTTTTCTACACACATAAGCTTTCAACAATGGTGATATCAACGTGCAACAGATTTGTCCAAGTAATAATATCACTGGTTTATTCACCAAGTCTCTACCAACTATAACTTTCAAGAAGATCATGCACAAGCTTGGAATTTGAATATTCAACTCTCTAGATTTGTCACTCCCCGAGGCTACCCCCTGGATGTAAACACGAGACCTAGGATCACGAGTGACTCCAAGCTAACCCTGAGCTGGATTATCATAAGCATACTAAGATAAACTGAAATAAGAGATGTTGTGTAGAAGCTAAAACATGAGACAAACCAAATGATGGGGAATACCCAATCTAAGTCTGAATATATAAAAGACTATGAGTTCAATAACAACTGAAAGATCAAACTCAAAACTAAAGTTGAAACTGTCTATGTCTGAAATAACCCTCTAACTGACTAGAGATGCTGGGACATTTCCCCATCTAACTCTAGTAAAACTGAAACTAAAATGAATGAGTAAAATATAAAACATGTATGTCGTTCTTGAAGAATGAGGACTCATCACTGAAGCTGCTGAAAGGGAGCGAGATTCGATCTACGCGTGATCTGGATGCTGAGGACCTGAACCTACATCACGAAAAGATGTAGCGCAGAATATGCGTCAGTACTTGGAAGGTACTGAGCATGCAGTATAGGATAAAGCTGAACAAATATACATAAATGAACAAAGCATACTAAGCAATGATGTAAGATGAACATGATAAATCTACTGAACATACTGAATATGAACTAAACTGAATGCAATGACCAAGTACATAAAATGCTGAAACTCAATACTGAAATATAACTGGTAACTGGTCAATTGCACTAGAATCTAACTATGGAGCTACTACTATCCGACATAAAACCATGTGAGATAAACGTGGAGTCTGATGTATACGCCTTATCGAGAGGACCCAATATACCTTGCCAAGGGTATAGAGGCATGCCTGGCGTGATCACTAAATATGATGCCCACAGAGCGGACTTATAACCTACGGGGGCACGTAGTTATGGGACTATGAAGGTGACTGACCCTAGTCCAACTCGGTGTTAAGCCTACTCCCAACTGTAAATATGTACAATATAACATAACTGAAATATACTGGATAGCTCGATATTCTGACATGCTAACTAAAAATTCAACATTTAATACTGATAATGAAATATTTGAAAACTAAGGCATGTATATCTGTTTAACTGTCCTAGCTTATGTAATTCATGAACTAAACGAATCTACACAACTAGGGTTCTGAGTTTATGTAAGGATTAAGCAACATGGCTACGAAAAACATAATAATATGATTCAGATTACTCTAGCAACTAAATCATAACAATTATCTGAAGTTCTAGAAACCCTAGGTTTTAGCAATATACAGGGAATCAAGATTCTGACTGAATTCTAAGGACCTGATGGGTGAAAGGAACCCACTAGTGAAATCCCACATACCTGGTGACAAATTTCACGGAGAAATCTTTTGATTTCAGGGATGGAACTGATGAAAACCTGCTGCGCTCTTGGAGAGGGGTTTGGTCGACTCTTTCTCCTTTTTTGCTCTAAGTTTGCTAAATTTTGGTGAATGAATCGCTTGGGGTAGATTCTGATTTAGTTACTAGGCTTAAACTAACCAAAACAATGTAGTTTAGGGGTTAAATGACGTTGTTTAAGTGACCAACACATAGGGAAAAACCAAACGACCCCTGACTTAAAAATTGTCGAGGTCACCGACGGGCCTGACTGACGGACCTTCGACTGACATACGGTTTGTCCTGGTCAGCCATCATTTGGCATCTGGGGTTGGATCCTGAGGGGTCTGAACCATATCCTGGACCATAGACCATGGTCTGACCTACGGTCCGTAGGTCCTGGCGTAGGTTCATACTTAGCTAAATTTTTCTAGGGTCTGGGAGGAGGTTGCAGGTGGCCAACCACTGAAACGACCCCAAAAATGCCCGAAAATGTGCTTCGGAAACACCTATAATTGTAATTTTCATATATCTCAAAATCTGTGCATGATTTCGGAAATTCGACTTCATATTCTTATTCAGGGGGTCAAATTGAGTGGGAAATGGGTCTAACCCGAATTTTAGAGCGACCGTATCAAAATTCGCAAAAAAATGCGATTTTCAGGGTCAACTTTAAAGGGGTATATCTCTTAGCACACAAGGAACTGGAAGGGCCGTAACCTATTAAATTAAACCTCTACGAGTTAGCTTTCCAATGCACTTGGTTTCACCTCATTTCGAGTTAGGATGAGGGAGTTATGACCATTTTCGTAAAACCTACCGGAGCAGAATGGCAATTTCCAGTAAGCTAAGTTACTGTAGCAGCCGAAAACGTTTTTCTTTTATAAAAAGAGGAT
>NW_006239110.1:385152-424211 GCF_000226075.1 Solanum tuberosum
CCCCGCTAAGTACCCATGTTTAGAGGTGGTGTTGGACAAGTTGTGTATTATGCTTGAGCTTGACTCATCTATGGTATTTTTGTATCGTTCTTATTTTTGTTTCTCTTGCTCCCTTAGTCCCGATTCCCCCCTTAATTATGCTTATCGCTTATGGTCATTTTATTTGCTTCCGTGACCAAGGATGTGTAATGATACGCTATGAGGCTTGTTTGGGGTTCCTTCGGGTTCCCCATTCGCCGGTCACGTCTAGGCCCTAGGCTTGGGTCGTGACAACCACGGACCCCACCTACGGTCCGTGGGTCACCCTACGGTCCATAAGTGGCACCTGCAACTTCTAAAAATCTGCATTTTTGGTTGTTCTAGCATACAGGGTGTTACATTATCTCCCCCTTGGGAACATTCGTCCTCGAATAAAGTCTAAACTATCTAAGTATGGAGGGAAAGAGCTGTAAACCCTACCACTAAGTATTGGAAACTGAAATCTGACTGAACTAAGTTCTAAGATCATGCAAATACGCTGAAAATGCAAGACTAACTGAAAGAACACAATACTAAGACTGAATTTACACAAGAGTAAACAGAAATACTGGAGAGGAACTATTACCTCAAGCTGGAATGGAATCGGAAGGAAAGAGATGAGGATACTTGGCTTTTATGGCTGCTTCTGCTTCCTAATTAGCTCCCTCAACTGACTGACTCCTCCATAAAACTTTAACTGAAGCGATTTCTTTGTTTCTCAACCTTCTAACCTGACGATGAAGAATTTCAACAGACACTTCTTCATAAGTGAGACTATCATTCACATCCACACTCTCTAAAGGCACTATGGATGATGGATCACCCAAACACTTCTTCAACAAGGAAATATGAAAGACTGGATGGACTGCTGCTAGTTCTACTGGCAACTCTAACTCATAAGCCAATTTACCAATCCTTTTCAAGATCCTGTAAGGACCTACATATCTGGGATCGAGCTTCTCTTTCTTGCCAAACCTCATCATCCCCTTCATAGGTAACACTTTTAGGAAAACCCAATCATCAATCTCAAACTCTAAGTCCCTTCTCCTCACATCTGCATAGGACTTTTGACGACTCTGAGATGTCTTAAGTCTATCTCTGATGAGCTGAACTTTTTCCATAGCATCATGAACTGAATCTCACCCTATCAAGGCTGCTTCACCTACTTCAAACCAATCGAATGGAGATCTACATCTATGCCCATACAATGCCTCATAAGGGGCCATCTGAATATTGGAATGATAGCTATTATTGTAGGCGAACTCTATAGGAGAAAGGTGATCATCCCAACTACCCTTGAAGCCGATCACACAAGCTATCAACATGTCCTCTAAGGTCTTAATGGTATGCTCTGCCTGACCATTCGTCTGTGGATGAAATGTTGTGCTAAGATTAACTTGGGTACCAAGACCTTTCTGAAATGATTTCCAGAAATGAGAGGTAAACTGATGACCTCTATCTGAGATGATAGACAAAGGAATCCCATGCAACCTGACTATCTCATTAATGTAAAGCTTGGCGTAGTCCTCTGCCGAATCTATAGTCTTAACAGCCAAAAAGTGAGCGGACATAGTAACCCTGTCTACTATTACCCAAATGGAATTATGCTGTCTACGGGTATTAGGTAAACCTGTAATAAAGTCCATGTTGATCACTTCCCACTTCCATGTAGGAATGTTAATCTCTTGTGTCATACCTCCTGGTTTCTGATGTTCTACCTTCACTTGCTGACAATTTGGGCACTTAGCCACAAAATCTGCTATATCTCTTTACATGACATTCCACCAAAAGACTTCCCGCAGATCACGGTACATCTTAGTGGAACCTGGATGAATAGAATACCTGGAGTTATGGGATTCTATAAAGATGTGTTGTCTTAACTCACCCACCTTAGGAACACATAAAAGACCCTGGTAGCGAAGCACACCATCTTCCCCTCGGAGAATACCTCAAGTATCTGTTGATGGCCTGCACTCTTCAATTAAAGCAATATGGGATCGCTGTCTTATTTTTCCTTAATCTTCGCAACCAATGAAGATTCTGACCCATTCTGAACAGTAACACCATCATCTGATTTATTCATAAGGCAAACTCCTAAGCGAGCAAGCCGGTGAACATCTTTTGCTAATTCCTTCCTTTCTTCCTCAACATGTGCTACACTACCCATAGATAGTCTGCTAAGAGCATCAACTACTATATTGGCCTTACCAGGGTGGTAAAGCATATTCATATCATAGTCCTTGAGAAATTCAAGCCATCTTATCTGGAGAAGATTCAATCCTTCTGGGTGAACACATACTGGAGGCTTTTATGGTTTGTGAACACATCTACGTGAACACCATACAAGTAATGTCTCCAAATCTTTAAGGTGAATACTACGGCTGCAAGATCGAGGTCATGAGTCGAATAGTTCTTCTCATGCACCTTAAGCTGTCTAAAAGCATAAGCTATAACCTTACCTCGATGCATCAACAAACAACCTAAGCCGACTCTGGATGTGTCACAATAGATCACATAACCGTCTGAACACTCTGGTAGAGTCAAAACAGGAGTTGTAGTCAGCCTTGTTTTCAGTTCTGAAAAGTTCTTCTCACACTCATCTGACCACTGAAACTTAACCTTTTTTGAGTCAACTTAGTTAATGGAGAAGCTATAGATGAAAATCCTTTCACGAACCTTCTATAATAACCAGACAACCCCAAAAAACTTCTGATATCTTTAGGAGAGGTGGGTCTGGGTCACTGCTTCACTGCCTTTATTTTTTGAGAATCTACTCGGATCCCTTCGCTAGATACTACATGCCCAAGGAAAGCAACTGATTTTAACCAAAACTCACATTTGCTAAACTTAGCGAACAACTAGCGTTCTTTGAGAGTTTGCAGGACAACCCTCAGTTGAGTCGCATGTTCTTCCTCATTCCTAGAGTAAATAAGGATATCATCAATAAAGACGATAACGAACAAGTCCAAATACTACTTGAACACCCTGTTCATCAAATCCATAAAGCTGCAAGAACATTTGTTAGTCCAAAAGACATAATTACAAATTCATAATGACCATACTGAGTTCTGAAAGCTGTTTTAGGGATGTCACTATCTCCAACTCTTAGTTGATGGTAATCGGATCTGAGGTCAATTTTCAAGAAATGACTAGCACCCTGAAGTTGGTCGAACAAGTCATTAATTCTGGGGATAGGTTATTTATTCTTGATTGTTACTTTGTTCAACTGCGGATAGTCAATGCTCATCCTGAAAGAATCATTTTTTTGTACGAACAACACTGACGCACCCCATGGGAAATACTAGGTTTATCTAGAAGGTCTTTCAACTGCTCTTTCAATTACTTAAGCTCAGCTGGAGCTATTATGTAAGGTGGAATAGAAATAGGTTGGGTATCTGGAAGGAGATCAATTCCGGAGTCGATTTCCCTTTCGGGAGGAACTCCAGGAAGATATTCTGTACATACTTCTGGGAACTAATTTACTACTGCAACTATTTCAAGAGTTGGAGTTTCAGAGCTAGAATCCTTAACCCGAACTAGATGATAGATATACCCCTTGGAAATCATCTTTTTAGCCTTAAGGTAAGAGATGAATTGACTCACAGGCACTAAGCTACTACCCTTCCATTCTAAGACTGGTTCGCTTGGAAAGTAAAAACGAACGATCCTAGTTCTACAATAGACTGAGGCATAACAAGAATGTAACCAATCCATGCCTAGAATGATATCAAAGTCTATCATTTCTAACTCTACAATATTTGCTAAGGTGACTTTCTGAGAGACTATGACCGGGCAATTTCTGTATACCTATCTATCTATAACTGGTTCACCAATTGGAGTAGAGACTGATAAGGGTTCTGAAAGAGTTTCTGGACTGCCACCAAAGTTCACTGCTATATAGGGAGTTACAAAGGAAATGTAGCCACTGGATCTAACAAAGCATAAGCATTTAAATGAAAGACTCGTAACGTACCAATGACCACATTAGCAGAATCTTCCTGGTCCTGGCGAGCCTGGAGAGCATACAATCTGTTCTGGTGCTGACTGCCACCTGTACCAATTGAAGTACCCTACTGAGTCTGGCGACCTGCTGGTGCTGCGGAAGCTGTAGACTGAGCCCCACTGTTGTTACCTCCTTGACCCTGCTTAGAAGAAGAGCAATCTCTCAACATGTGACCAGTCTGACCATAACCAAAACATCCTTCATTGCCTGCAAGACGCTCGCGCGGATGGTTCTTACCACACTTTGGACAAGTTGGGTAGGTCCTGTAACCTGAAACACTCCCCTGAGATTTAGAGCCTGATGCCCTACCTTTCTGATCCTGCCGGAACCTGGGGGATGGAGCATTAACTGATGAAGGTGCTGGAGCTGAGGACCTTTTCTGAAACTGCGAGTGATTTCCACCACCCGATTTCTGTTAAGAGGACTCATAGTTCCCTATTCTTGCCTTTTTTTTTGTCCTTAGCTAATTCTCTAAGCTTATCTATCTCAACCTGCTGAGCATGAATCATGAGCCTAGATATATTCATATCCTCCAACAACATAGCATTGCTGCACTCTGTCTTCACCAAGTCAGATACCCCAAATAGGAACTTACTCATCTGTACCCTCGAATCAACAACCATGTGTGGAGCATACCCAGAGAGTTGGGTGAACTTAAGTCCGTACTCTTGGACTTACATAGAACCTTGTCTCAAATTCATAAATTCCTGAGCTTTTGCTTCTCTCAACTCTCTTGGAAAGAACCTATCTAGAAAAGCTCTGGTAAAGCACTCCCAAGTTACAGGAGATGCATTCTCACCCCTGTTTTCCTTCCATTGTGTGAACTATATGTTAGCCACATCCTTAAGCTGGTAAGACGCCAACTCTACCCTATCATTTCCAGTCACTTGCATCACTCCAAAGATTTTCTTGACCTCATCAATGAAGTTCTAAGGGTCTTCACCAACTTGCGACCCAAGAATCTCAGGTGGATTCATCCTAAAAAAATCACGGACCCTAGCTAGCACTGATCCACCATTACCATTATTAGGAACTGGAACCTACTGATTGTTCTGATTAGTTACACTCTGAGCCAAAAGCTGAATAACACTACAAAACTTTGCATTCGAAACCTCATGATCTGGGAGTGGAGGAACTGCGTTAGCGTTGCGGGTATTCACATTCCTTGTGTAAGCTCTAGGAAGAGGCATGATCTGACATGTATAACGTCGAGTTATAAAGGATATCACACCCACGCACGATAAGAATAACAAGAAAATGATGTTTTTCCTAAAACACTTCGTAGCCTCACCCTCATAAGTGTGGCGCACTTCAATCCATGATATTGACTCTACTCAGTGAGGCTTTTTAGACATCTTAGGACTCTTAAGCGTAATGCTCTGATACCAAGTTTGTCAAGCCCCGAGGCTACACACTGGACGTAAACACGGGACCTAGGATCACGAGTGACCCCAAGCTAACCCTGAGCTGGCATATCAGAAGAGTACTAAGATAAACTGAAATAAGAGATGTTGTGCGGAAGCTAAAACATGAGACAAACCAAATGATGGGGAATACCCGATCTAAGTCTGAATATATACAAGACTATGAGTTCAATAGCAACTGAAAGATCTAACTCAAAACTAAAGCTGAAACTGTCTAGAGATGCTGGGACATGCCCCCAGCCAACTATAGTAAAACTGAAACTAAAATGAAAGAGTAAAATAGAAAACATATATGTCATCCTCAAAGAATGAGGACTCACCACTGAACCTGCTGAAAGGGAGAGGGAACTGATCTACGCGTGATCTGGATGCTGAGGACCTGAACCTACATCATGAAAAGATGTAGCGCATAGTATGCGTCAGTACTAAGCATACATGATAGGATAAAGCTGAACAAATATACATAACTGAACAAAACATCCTGAGCAATGATGTAAGATGAGCATAATGATTATACTGAACATACTGAATATGAACTAAAATGAATGCAATAACCAAGTACATAATTTGCTGAAATTGAATACTGAAATATAACTGGTAATTGGTCAATGCACTAGAATCTGACTATGGGAGCTATTATTAACCGACATAAAACCACGTGAGCTAAACATGGAATACGTTGTATACGCCTCATCGAGAGGACCTAATATACCTTGCCAAGGGTATAGAGGCATGACTTGCGTGATCAATAAATATGATGCCCACAGAGGGAATTTATAACCTATGAAGGCACGTAGTTCTGAGACTATGAGAGTGACTGACTTAGTCCAACTCGGTGTTAAGTCTAATCCCAATTGGAAATATGTACAATATAACATAACTGAAATATACTGGATAGCTCGATATTCTGACATGCTAACTGAAAATGCAACATTTAATACTGATAATGAAACATTTGAAAACTGAGGCATGTAAATCTGTTTAATTGTCCTAGCTTGTATAATTCTTGAACTAAATAAATCTACACAACTAGGGTTATGAATTTCATGTAAGGATTAAGCAACATGGTTATAAAAAACATAATAATATGATTCAGATTACTCTATCAGCTAAATCACAACAATTATCTAAAGTTCTAGAAACCCTAGGTTTCAGCAATATATAGGGAATCAAGATTCTGACTGAATTCTAGGGACCTAATGGGTGAAAGGAACCCACTAGTTGGTGAAAATCATTTTAAAAAGGGAATGAAAATTAGTTCACAATCATCATTTTAATTTAGAATTTAAGTTCTTGAAATACCTTGTCATTTGCCCATCAAAATTCCAAGTTTTGATGTTAAAATCCAATAAATGATTAATGGGAAATGAAGTTTTGGAGTTACAAAAGCTTATCCTAATGATTTAGCACAAAAAAACTCTTCAAAATCGCCACCAAAGGTTTTAGAAAGCTCAAAATGGGGAAAATGTGGTAAAACCTAGAAATGGCAGGCATAAACCCTCTATGATGTCACAATAGTGACATCTTGTTCACAAAAGTGAACCTCGGAAAAAATCTAGAATTCACGATCGTGAACGGCCTTCGCTGAAGAGAAGGTCACAATCGTGACACCCCCTCGTGAAAGAAAAGGTCATGGGACTTGACACCTTTGTGAACGCAACGATGGATTTGCTTAAGCGATGCTCGCTAAAGCGAGCCATCCTTCGCTAAAGCGGAGCACACAGACACCATAAAATTAACCAACTCAAAAATCATCAACTGGACCCTCGAGATTGATTCGAAACCCTGTACACATAAGCCATATATGTAATTTGGCTAAACTCGACGTTCCAAACTCAATGGAATCATCAAAACACGAATTTAAGGTTTCCTTGACCCAAAATCCATGAAATTCACAAGAAACTAATCATAACAACTAAAAGGCCAAATCACGCTCAAAACTTCTAAAAATTCAACCAAGACCTCCATTAGGCTTAAAATCATCCCCCAAATCAAGGGAACTCTCAAAATTCTTATTCGAACATCTAAATCCTGAATGTTGACCATAGTCAACCGAAGCCTAAAATCTCAACAATCTACAAATGACTCAAAATTTGAAACCGACAACTCTCTTAGACTAAATTCCACATGCCAGAACTGATGGAATCGATTGAATTTCATTCTGGCACTAGAAACTCTAAAATACATTGAAAACCTCCTTTTAAAAACTTTAGCCTTTCAAAACCCAAAAGCTTACAAAATTCACAACTCTATACTTAATGTTCAGAACCAACTTTCAAAATTCAATAAGAAATGAATTAGGATCGATATCAGGAGGGGTAAAATAATAATTTTATGAAAATTTCCAAAAATGACCAACCGGGTCATTACATTATCCATCAGTAAAAACTATGTTCATTCTCGAATATTGTCACTCAAAGTACACTTTAGATGTGACATGACATAAGTCCTCGAGAGGCCCTACACAAGACCTTTGACATGCATACAACATATTATAAGATATAAAAGAAGAGTTTAGGTAAAGAAGACTCATATCTTAAAATAATTTGAATCATAAAGTGGATATATAAGTATGTATTGACAAGACTTTCTAATACATCATAAGAATGGTTGAGACGTAACCCATATACCACTTACTAAGTCTCAAACAAAATACATAAAATTGAAAGATAAGATAAATCATTATGGGAAATGTCCTCGGAGCATGAGGACTCACCAATCTGTAAGCAAGAGATAACAATCCGAATCTAATCACAAGTGGGAGGATGAGAAGCGCCAAACTTTATATTGTGAGACAATGTAGGCACACGTATGCATTAGTACATCGAATGCACTAAGTATGAAAAAATGCAATATAACATGAAACATGATCATATGGGGACATAAAATTTGGTATGCATGACCAAGCTAAAACATAGCAAGAAAAACTTTTATACAAGAATGGTTAATCATGAACACGTTCAATGCATCTTAAAATCATTAACGGAAGCTTCTTAAACCTTTGAAGGAAAACATAGTTCATTTTGTTTTATGGGATATGATATTTAACCGACATTAGACCATGTGATCTATAACATGGAATCCGATGTAAATCCTACACCTAGAAAAGAGAGTCTACTTGCCAAGATAGAGCTCTGTATCATTCATTCATATGCTATTTGTGGATCAACAAGCTAGGTCATTAAAGACAGTCATATGGGGGCATGCAATTTGGAACTAGAGATTTCTACTAGAGACTACCCTATTTGAGCCTCCACCTCAAAATTTTCTCGGTGCTAAGTTGAATTCCATCGGAATAGATAAAGTCAATTACCAAAGCTTCACATTAGGAAAGACAATAATTAACTACCAACCCAAAAACATAATCATCATAGAATAACTCCTTTAAATCATGATTCATACCTACGTGACAAAACCTTTCACGAGCGTGATTTCATAAGTATGTGAGAAAACCTTTTACAATCCATTAATACTTATCATAAAGGCATCTTTAATTCATAAAGCATTCTTTTCATAAAATAGGTATAACTTTCGTAAATCACAATCCATATCTTCATAAATTCATGAATAATACATGGTCCATATGATATGATTTTTAAAAACATGTAATCAAATAAAATCATGCATAACAAGACCAAATAATAAGAATTGGATCATAATAAATTGGACCATGAAGATTAGCATGAAATCCTAGATAATTTAGGTGAAATTGAATTGGAGAATAAAGATCTTTTGGGACCCAATGGATGAATGGAATCCAATTGTGAATTCCCACATACCTTGAAGAATCCTAGTTTTAGAATTGAAAGAGGAGACTTGGAGCTTGAAGATCCCTTGAATCTCTTGAAGCCTTGGAAGAAAACTTGAAGAAGATTGGAGAAATTTTGGGGTTTTGAGTAAATGGATGGATTAGGGTCTTTAGAACTCATTTATACTCATTTAGAATAGATATAAATGACATAGTGTAGGGGTTAAAAGAGTGGGAAAAGATCCAAATAGCCCTAACTCAAAAACTATCAAAACACCTTCTACGGAAACCTTTCACAAACCATCAATCACTTCACCGTCCGTCAACTTGTCCGTATACCGTTACCCTAGATTATTTCCCATAGGGTTCAGGTCCAAGGATGGGTTCACTAACCATGGATCATTTCACCATATGTGAACCCGTCCGTAGACCATTTCCTTAAAATATATTTCATAGGGTTTGGGTTCAAGTATGGGTTCACTGACCATAGACTCTTTAATCGTTCGCAAACTTGTTCCTAGACTATTGCCTTAGGATATTTTTCACAAGATTTGGGTTCAAGGATAGGTTCACTCATTGTGAACCCTTCTTCTCTCCATGAACCCATTTGTATATCATTGCCTTAGGACATTTACACAAGGTTCAGGTTGACTAACCGTGGACCCTTTCACCATCCGTCGACCATTACCTTAGAATAGTTTTCACAAGGTTCATGTACTACGTTGGGTTCACTGACCATGAACCTTTCCTCCATCCGTGAATCCTTCATTACAAGTTCGCTTTTCGCAGATTTGAACTGTCTTTTCTCATTCCAACTTCCAGTTGACTTTTTACACTTCTGAGGTGTTACAAACATAAAGTAAAAGAAAGTACCTAAAGCCTCAAAAAGTTGAGATACTTGGCATGCATATTAAACTCTGTCTCCCAAGTCGCCTCACCAACAAAATGATGCTTTCGATGCACCTTCAGTGAAGCCATCTCCTTGGTCCTATGCTTTCAGACCTGCCTATCCAAGTTAGCTATATGATCATCTTCAAAAGACAAGTCTGGACCCAACACAACTGAATCAAGTGAAAGCACATGGGACTCATCTGTCACATACTTTCGAAGCATGGAGACATGAAAGACAAGATGCACAACTAACAAGCTAGGTGACAAGGCTAATTTATTGTACACCTTTCTCACTCGGCTCAAAATCTCAAAAGGTCCAATGAATCTAGGGCTAAGCTTGCCCTTCTTTCCAAACCTCATCACACTCTTCCTGGGTAACACTCAGAGCCAAACATGATCACCCTCCATTAATGCTATGGCTCGAACTCTCTAGTCTGCATAACTCTTCTATCAACTCTAGGCTATCAACAGTTTACCCTAAATCATATGGAATGCTCCATAGAATATTTAAGCAAGTCTGTATCTAAAGAGTCCATCTCAGTCAAATCAAACCAAACAATTAGAGATCTACACCATCTGCCATATAATACCTCAAATGGGGCCATATGAATACTAGGGTGATAATTGTTGTTGTAGGAAAACTCTGCTAAGGGAAAGTGCTAATCTCATCAAGCACCAAAGTCAATCACACACGCTCGTATCATGTCCTCCAATACTTGAATCGTCTGTTTAGATTGACCATCTGTCTAAGGGTAAAGATCTATACTCATATATAATCGAGTACCCAATCCATGTTGTAAGGCCTTTCAGAAATGAGAAGTGATCAATGAACCTCAATCAAAGACAATGACAATGGGGCTCTATGTAGTTATAGAATATGACTATTATAAAGTTGGGCCAACTTCTCTGTCGTAGACTTCACTCGAACTAGGATGAAATGGGTGGACTTGGTCAACCTGTCAACAAGTACCCAAATGGAGTCATAACTAACCATGGTGGTAGGCAAACCCATAACAAAATCCATAGTGATCCGTTCCCACTTCAAGATTGGAATAAGCATCATCTAAGATATACCTCCGGGCAGTTGGTGCTCACACTTGACATGTTAAAAAGTTAGGCATCTAGACACAAAATATTCAATATCCCTCTTCATGCAACACCACTAGTAATGCTAACTCATATAATGATACATCTTTGCCGATCCCGGATGAACAGAATATCGAGAACAATGGACCTTCTCAAGAATCAACCTAATTAACTCACTTACCTTGGGCACACACATCATTCCTCCGCTCTTCCATACACTATCAAAATCAAGGAAAACTTCCTTGGCTTTCCCTCTCAACACTTTTTCTCGAATGACATACAACTTTTCATTATCAAACTAGT
Organism: Solanum tuberosum; assembly: GCF_000226075.1. Taxonomy (NCBI): domain Eukaryota; kingdom Viridiplantae; phylum Streptophyta; class Magnoliopsida; order Solanales; family Solanaceae; genus Solanum; species Solanum tuberosum. Next base: position 396,626 of record NW_006239110.1, read on the forward strand.
GGTCACATATCTGCTTAACTAAGAAGAGCGGGCCTCTATAAAAGCAATCAAACCACCACTCTCCTCAAATATATGTAATCGGACAAGACTATTGGCTAATATCTGGACATCTCTACCCAATGGTCTCTCCTCAACATTGATAGTGGCAAGACTCCCCATACTAGAAGTATTTCTACTTAAAGCATCGACCACCACATTTGCCTTCCCCAAACGATACAAGATGATGTTATCATAGTATTTCAGTAACTCAAGCCATCTGCGCTGCCTCAAGTTCAGATCCCTCTGACTGAAGATGTACTGAAGACTCCGATGTTTAATGAAGATCACAAAATGTACCCTATACAGATAATGTCGCCATAGCTTAAGCACAAACACTATAGCTATCAACTCTAAATCATGTGTATGGTAGTCATTCTCATGGCTCTCTAACTGTCTACAACCATAGGCGATCACTTTTCCCTTCTACATTAGAACACCACCGAACCTGACTCTAGAAACATCATAATAAATGGTGAAATCCACACCGTCCTTAGTTAACGTCGATATAGGAGCCGAATTCAACAAGGTCTTAAGCTTTTGAAATCTATCCGCATAATCATCAGGCCATTGGAAGCTCACACTATGTCAAGTTAATCTAGTCAAGGGAGATGCAATAGTGGAGAAACTCTGAACAAATCTCTTGTAATAACCAGCTAGCCCCACAAAACTCAAAATCTCGGCAATTGAAGTAGGCCTGGTCAAACCTCTAACTACCTCAGTCTTGGCTGGATCATGTAAATACCCTCCTTGGACACCATGTGTCCCATAAATGCAACACAGTCAAGAAAATATTCACAGTTCGAGAACTTGGCATACAATTTCTCTTCCCTCAATCTCTGGAGCAGAATCCTCAAATGCCGATCATGGTCCTCCTCCGTCCTAGAGTACACCAAGATGTCATCAGTGAACACTATCACAAAAGAATCTAGATAAGGTCAAAATACCCCAATCATTAACTCCATGAACACTGCAGGGGAATTAGACAAACTGAAAGACATCACAAGAAACTCAAAGTGTCCAAAATGAGTTCTGAAAGCTGTCTTAGGGATATCGGATTCCCTAATCTTCAGATGATGATAGACGAACCTCAAATAAATCTTAGAAAACAAAGATGCTCCCTGAAGTTGATCAAGTAAGTCTTCAATACGAGGAAGATGATACTTATTCTTCATTGTCACTTTGTTCAACTGTTGGTAACGAATACACATTCTCATAGATCCATCCTTCTTCCTTACAAAAAAAAAGAGATCCCCCATGGAGACACACCAGGGCGAACAAACCCTTTACTCAAAAAGTCTTGTAACTAGTCCTTCAATTCCTTCAACTCTATTAGAGCCATGCGATAAGGAGGAATAGATATGGTTTTGGTGCTCAGCTCCAAGTCAGTATTCAATGTCTCTATCGAGAAGAACACCTAGAAGATCATAGGGAAAACATCTGAAAACTCTTGAACCACGGGCACAAAATCCATGGGAGGTGGCTCAACACTATTATCCTAAATAATGTCCAAATAGGAAAAACACCCTCTATCAACCAATCTCAGAGCTCGATTGAAGGAGATAACTTTGTTAGGTTAAAATTTGCTAGCATCCGTCCACCCAACTCTCATGACACCTAGCATCACTAAGGTCACACTCTTAGCATAACAACTAAGAATAGTAAGATGCGAGGAAAGCCAATCCATACCCAAAATGATATCGAAGTCTACCATCTCCAGAATGATCAAGTCTACCCAAGTATCATACTCAGCCAAAGAAACAAGACAAGATCGATACACTCGATCCACCACTAAGGACTCACCCATTGGTATAGAAACATGAATAGGCACAAGTATTGTATCAGACATCATAATAGATCTAGCAGTAAAATAGGTAGACATATACAAGAAATAAAACATGCATCAAACAATACAGATGCAGGTCGATGGCAAACTATGACGATACTTGTAATAACATTAGAAATCTCAGCCTCTAGCTTGTTTTTGGCCAAAATTTTTCATGGACGTCCGTTAAGACCTTATTAATGGAGTCAGTTGGTCCCGAGGGTAAAACGGATGCATTTTCAAGTTCAAACAAGCCCCAAAGCAGGAAAACCTAGATTTTGCCAAATTTTGTGTGCTATAGTCCATGGATTTTTGGTGATTCCAGAATTCGGCTTGTTTTTGGACAAAAATTTTCATGGACGTTCGTTAAGACCTTATTAATGGAGTCACTAGGTCCTGAGGGGAAAACAAGCATGTTTTTAAGTTCAAACGAGCCACAAAGCAAGAAAAACCAGATTTTGCTGATTTTCGTGTGCTATAGTGCATATATTTTTGTTGATTTGGGATTCTGGCTTATTTTTGGCTGAAAGTTTTCATGGACGTCCGTTAAGACCTTATTAATGGAGTTAGTTGGCCCCGAGGGTCAAATGGATGCATTTTCTAGTTCAAACGAGCCTAATGGCAGGAAAAAATCAGATTTTACCGATTTGAGACTATTCATTTCTTTTACATTGAGGACAATTGTTAATTTTATTTGGCGGGTGAGGTATCTTCATACCTGCCTCTTTTGGGTTGTTTTTTGATTGTTTGATATTTGATAGTCAGCTATGCTTACTTTGTGTGATTATGGCTTTTTAGTTTTTAATGTGAATGCTGGTTGGTTTTTTTATCCAAATTTAAAATTTCACCTCTTGATGTTTGTGAATGTGGATGTTCTGTTTCATATTTGAATATCAGTTGTGATCACTAAATGCTCCAGAGCTAATGGAATCATCAAAATTGCACTTTGAGGTCATTTACCTTATGTTTTTACCAAAGTCAACTATTTGAACTTCAAAAACTCTAAAAGACTTACATTTGAATAAAAAACTAAACGACTGACCAGGTGACCAAACTGTCAGTCTCAATAAGTCATAATGACTTGGGGTTGCTATATGAAATCTCTGAACCCCAAAAATATCACAAAATAGAGAAAAATAACTTTGAGGGTCATTACCTAATGTAATCAATATTGATCATTCTCTTTATTTGGGGGCGTGACAAAAAAATAATTTTTCTTGCATGGAGAATAAAACAACTATTTAGTAAAATCATATTTATATGATTATAAAAGGTAAAATATTAAAAGTATATCTTTTTTGTATGATAAAAAAAAAGGTAAATGTATTGAAATATAATCCTATTAGACTAAATATTATTTAAGAGTCTAAAATGGTAACTTCATTACCAATTGATCATTTTAGCCTTAGATGGTTACTTCAAATGTATAAATAAGAAAATTATCGAGGATACTAACACTTTCCTCTTTTTCTCTTATTTGTAATAATATAGAAAAGTCACAATTATATAATTATGAATGGGAAAATATTGAAAGCATATCTTATTTAAATAATTAAAAAGGTAAAAATATTAAAACATTATCCTATTGGCTTGATATTATTTAGGAGTCTAAAATGGTAATGTCGTTACCAATTGATCATTTTAGTCTTAGAAGGTCATTCAAATGCCTAAATAGGAAAATCATTGGAGATAATAACATTTTTCTCTCTTAACTATAAATAATTTTTTACATTATTCTTTTAATAAAGAGAAGTCATATTTATATGATTATGCATTGTGCAATATTTAAATCATATAATGTTGGTTTGATAAAAATAGGTAAAAATATTAAAATAATATCTTATTTGACTAGATACTATTTAGGAATCTAAAATGGTAATGTCATGAATAACTGACCATTAGTCTCAGATGATTATTTAAAATACCAAAATACGAAAATTATTGGGAGAAATTATACTTTGATATCTCAATTATTAATAAATTTTAATTTTAGTCCTTTTTTATATGAATAGACATATTTAACCTTTAATTAATTCAAATGTGTGTCCTTAATCGTCTTATGAAGAAAATGTCTTATATTTGGGCTTTTCTAAAAAAAAATACCCTGAAATATGTAGAATCATTATAAGCTTAACATCACACATGGGTAATTAAGTGATGGAACGATCAATATATAATTGATGAGTTAAAAAGGCACATTTGAAATAATTGAAGGTTTAATGTTTTTAGTCAAATAACAAAAGAACTAAAATAAAAATTCATCGATAATTAATACTAGAAGTACTCTTGACATCTCATTACCCTAAAAATATCAAAAACTTTAGTGTACCGGCTATATGTAACTTATAATATACTAGAGGTGTATGTTTTTGAAAATTTTTGGACAATATTTTTCTTAAAAAACCTCTTTTTTGTATTCGATTAACTTAATTTTAAAAATTATTTTTTTCCAAAAAATAATTAAAAAATTACCATGAAATCACTTATTTTTGAAGATTGAATTATTTTTGTTTTCTGAATTCTCGACTCATATATCATGACGTATTCCAATCAGCACAATAGTCTTAACCTTTAATTAAAAAAGTTATCATCAATCTATAAATTTCATACTTTTTTCCTATGGATTGGACGAATAAAACATATAAAGAAATCTTTTTGAAATATGATCTAAAAATATTTTCTAAGAATATACTAACACATTTTTCATAGAGAAAGTTTTCTACCAAATATTATCGTGCCACAAGTTAATTTGCACTTTCTAACTCCAAAAATAATTATGGAATATGAAATTTAACAATTTAAAATATTTAAAGAAAAATAAAATATTTTTCTCGAAATCAGATTATGATAATTAGTTAATTATTATTTTAACAAATATGTCTCAATAAACTTAAAATTTCTTGACCGTCTATAGAGTAGTAATTCATGATAGATATCTATAAAAGTTGCATACCTTTTCACATTTTATATATTCTACTCTCAAATAGAGTGATATTTATAGTTGGATATCAAATATGGATAGAAAGAAGCTTAGGAATACTAGGAATGGAAGTGAAAATGTAAGAAACTCCCTTCTAGACAAGAGAGCAACAAATTTATTTAAAAAAGCAGAAGTTTTTTCTATTTTATGTGATATAGATATTGCTATAATTATTTTTAGCCGGGGAGAAGTCCAACCCATTATTTGGAAATCTACAAATCTGGCTAAGAAGGTATTAGTGAGGTATTCAAAGTTTTCTGAGGAAGAAAGGATTAAAAAGTTGATGATACATGAAAAGTATCTTTCAAAGACAGTGAATGAGAAAGAATTTTTTTTTTTAGAAGATAGAAAAAAATGAATGAGGAGAAGGAATGGAAATCCTCTACAATCAACTTGTGGAGGGAAAAAATATCGTTGAATTTATTGGTCGAGAAATTCAAGGTTTATTAAAGTTTTCTAATACTAAGATAGCTAAACTTCATGAGAGAAAGGAAAAAATCAATCAACAACAATAGTCTTCTCAAACTCAAAATTCTCCATGAAACTTCAAGTTTCCAAACGAAAATGTTACCCCATTACCAAATTCAATGGATGATTTGATCAATGACATGTGGTTTATTGAGACTATGGCTACTAACCACAATTACTATGGCTTAGGGGATGGAAACAATATCAAGTCTGCACCAGCTGAATGCGATGACATCAATGCTGGAAATAATGGATATTCCAAGGACCTTTATTGATAGTGTAATGCTTATGTTGTTCTATCATTATCTTTTATGTTGGTTTTTAATAGTTTTTGTTGATTTATTTTATTTTCAAATCTATTTTGTGATTTTGTATTTTTATTTCAGTTATTTATGAAGGTTCTATTTTTGTTGGAAAAGTGAACATATTTGTTTAGCAATCTGTTTATATTTGATACATATCGTATTCCATGTGCATGATTAAGACTTAAAATTCTTACCCCACATTTAGTTGTCTATGAATCACCATTTTAGAAAACCTAAGTATTTATAAACTATCCAAAACAAATATTCAGATCTAAAATATCATAATTTTCAGCTATCACTTTTTATGTTTTTCATTCCTATACATGTTCTTCTTATTCTTAAACCATTTTCAATTCTCCCCCATCTTCTCTTCTCTGAACTTTCTCAATTCTTATTTTTCATTCCCTTCATATACGCTATCACTTCATATCTTTGAAATGATTTTCGATTTTAAGTCATTGGTAAGCGTTGTCAAATCTTAATTGTTGTAGCAGAGCTTTATTCAAGATGATGAAATTATGGTAGAGATAATGGATTTAGGTTGTTTGAATGAGTTTTAATGGTTACTCATTAAGGAAAATTTTATGTGGGTGGAGTTGTGGTGACTGATGTCGTTTCAAAGAAAACAAGAAGTTATTAGTAGCCTCACGATGAAGACTTGGCGATTATTCTAGTCTTTAAGCAATTCTAAGCAATTGTTAGTTACTTGCTGAATTTGATATTTTCAATTGTGGAAAATAGATTTTGTCACTAGTAGTTAATGCATAATAATGAATAGTTGATATATTATTTGTGCACCTTTAATGTATAATAATATATATGTACTTATAATATATTGAATACACAGAGTATATATTTGTTTATAGTTTGAACATAAGTTCTGAATTCATTGTATAATCAATGTATTCATAGTCCACTATTTTTTTAAAAAATCATTTTTTAGTTGTTTGTAGATATGTATAGATTAGATTTGAGGATGTTTTTATGTTAGAAGACTAACACTGGTGGGAAATGAGGATTGACAGTAGCCAGAGGTGAAGAGGCAAGGGTGCCCTTACTGGATTTCACTAAATTTGATTGTTTTTAATGTTAACATTTAACAGATATAGTGGATAAGAGGTCTAGATAATTATTTGGGAAGGGGTCAGATAAAGAATTATCTTTAGGATAATGTTGTTTTATAACTATACTATTATAACTCCATTGTGTTAACCACAAATAACAAGGTAAAGTCTGATGATGTGGACCAAAGAAGAAGCTCATCCCAATAACTCCAATTGATATCATTAATGTTCAAAGATTCCTCGTCAAGCGTGAGTACTAAGAATAGGATTTGCAAATGGAAAGTGAAAAAAGAATAGAATGAGCAAGGGAAACACTTGTACTCACCATATTGTCATACTAAAGTGAGCAAGAGAAACACATGTACTCATCAATATTATCGATCTATCCTAAACTAAAATGGTGTCACGACCCGGCATAAATCCTTTTTAGACAAGCCAAACCCAAACTACAAGCAATAAGAAAAATAAGTTAAAGTGAAACTACGCAAAAGAAAAATAGACAAGGAGTAGGGCATATATCATAGATATGTATATAGCGATACAAAATATACTTAAAGGTCTCAAAAGTGATATAGAAAGACAAAGCTGTATATAAGAACCAAACCCCTGACCTTATGTCACCGTCACAAAAGAATCTAACTATAGAAAGGATGATACACAATAGTTTTGTCTAATCAAAATACAAAATACAGTGATAGTACAATAGAGGGAAAAAAGTATATTTCTCGACAACAAAAGCTCACCAAGATCCAATAACGACGGCCTTGGAAGATTTGGAATTAGCGGGGGTAGACCCAGTAGGCATCATTGACCGACTAAGATCAAATAGAAATTGTATAACCAAAAGAGCCATGATAATGCTAACACTATAATTCAGCAGCTAACTAGAAACCTATCAGCCACTACTAACAGTGAAGATAATAAAATAATGAGCATTCGATATCCAAAACAAGTAAATCACAATTAGAAACATATTGCAAGATGATGCAATGCACATGTGTACTGGTAGGATCACATGACTATCCCAATAGGCGCAACATTAATAAAAATGCATACACCGAACATATACAATATCACTTATCACTTACGAACAAAGTACACTTTCACAATATCAAGATATACAATTATGCCAAAGTCATTGGTTCTCTCACGGAACCTATATCCAAACTATTAGTGAACCGGTACGTGGTACCGAATCCAAGTTAGTGTACCGGACGTGACACCCAATCCCATATATGCGCCAAAGCGTGGCACCCGATCCAAGTTAGTGTGTCGGAACATAACACCTGATCCATTCAACAAGCCACAATCACAATCACAATGTACATTCTCATAATCATACAATCAAGTCATGATTCCTAGTATACAATTATTCAATCATCCTCATTTACGATTAGTGTGATCAACAGTGCAACATTCGCATACATACATGCATCATAATGAAGTAATTACAAATACATATCACACCAACATGAAATCACAACCATCACCTACCTCGAACAAAGCTTGAATCCCCTAAGAAACTTGATTCTTCCCTTTCCGAATTCTTTTCGCTTGTTCTTGGTCTACAAATAATCATAATAATGCGAGGATCAATAAACAAAGCCTAATTACCCAGATTATAATCAATAACATCAACCCTAGGCCAAACCCTTGATCCTCATACCCATACCCATACTAGGGTTTCTTCCACCATCAATCCCAGATCAAAGCCCTCTGCCATCGATAATTACCCACGAACCTAAGTTCTACGGGTTGAAAAATGAATTCGGGGAGTGAAAACTTTACCTTTATGCTCAAGAATGGTGAAAAGTTGTCAAGAAAAGACATGGGTTCGTTCCTTAGCTCTCAAAGTCGAAACTTGCAGAATAAAACATTTTTGGGGTTTATTTCTAACTTAAGTCACGTCTGTCTCGCCACAACGATCCTCACTCCGCTACAGCGGCCCCGCCCTGGTGAGAATAATTTTGCCACAACGGGTTGCACGGAACCAGTGAGTCGATTTAAGAGTTTCAAACCCCCATTTCACAATACACCTTCATCCTACGATCCTAAAAAACCCGTTCACGCTAAGATCAGTTTCGGGAGTTCTACTCGCCCGAATTCTATTCCGTAAAGTCATACGGGTTCCCTAACGTCTTAGTTATATACATATGATCAAATTCATAATTAGATCTCCCAATTGTTACCATATTTCCCTAGACCTTACTGACTCCTATTTGAGCCAAATCTGGACTGGGTTGGGAAATTCCAAGTTACCACCAAAAAGTTTTTCGGCCCAAAAATTTTCTCAGTTGGCTTTTCTATAACAACAGGAACAAGTCATTATGATAGATACAAATTTACCCATCACTCATCCCCGAGTGACAAACTAGGAAAGACGGGCTAAAGTTAGAGTAAAGTAGTACCTGAATCGACGAACAACTAGGGATACTTGTCTCGCATGTCCATCTCAGTTTCCCAAGTAGCTTCCTCACTTGGACGATGCTTCCATTGAACTTTCACAGACTTAATCTCCTTGGTCCTCAGCTTTCGGACATCACGATCAAGAATTGCAATCGGTTCCTCCTTATACTGAAGGTCTTTGTCTAACACAACTAAGTCCCATTTTATGATGTAATCCCCGTCAGCATGATATCTCTTCAACATGGACACATGAAATACCGGATGAACTCCCGATAGGTTAGGAGGTAAAGCCAATTTATAAGCCACTGTCCCTACACATTCAAGAACCTCAAAGGGACCAATGTATCGCAAACTTAACTTGCCCTTCTTTCCAAATATCATCACCCCTTTCATGGGTGATACCTTAAGAAGAACTTTCTCACTAGTCTGAAATGCCATGTGCTTTACCTTATGGTCTGCATATTTCTTCTCTCTACTCGGGGCTGCTAACATCTTAGCTTGAATACTCCTCACTTTATCTTGAGCATCTTTCACTAGATTAACCCCCAACGGCTTCACATCTCCACCCTCAAACCATCCTATGGGTGATCTACATCCTATCCCATAGAGTGCCTCAAACGGTTCCATATCAATGCTGGAGTGATAAGTATTATTATAGGAGAACTCACACAACGATAGGAACTTATCCCAATGTCCTCCAAAGTCAATCACACATGCCCGCAACATGTCCTCCAACACTTGAATGGTCCTTTCTGATTGCCCGTCCGTCTGCGATGAAAATTTGTACTACAAGTGAGTTGTGTGCCCAATTCATCATGTAATTTCCTCCAAAACTTGGAGGTAAACTGCGTACCACAGTGTGAAATGATAGAAAGGGGCACCCCGTGCAACCTCACTATCTCTTTCACATAGACCTTAGCCAATTGTTGAGCATTATAATATGTTCTGACGGGAATAAAATTGATTGAGTTAGTCAATTTGTCCACAACTACCCAAATATAATCAAACTTCCCCAAAGACTTGGGAAGACCAACCACAAAATCCATGGCTATCCTTTCCTACTTCCACCCTGGAATTGACATTCTCTGAAGCAACCCCGCAGGCCTTTGATGCTCATATTTTTTACTTGTTGCCAATTTTGAAAATTAGCCACAAATTCTGCTATATCCTTTTTCATCCCCGGCCACCAATAAAGTTGCTTCAAGTCTCGGTACATCTTTGTCACACCCGGATGAATGGAATATCGTGAACCATGGGATTATGTCAACAATTTTTGGATCAAGTCATCTACTCGAGGAACAAAAATCCTTCCTTTAAAACTGAGCACCCGTTCCGCATCAAGAGTGGTCTCTTGTGCCTTGCCCAACACTGTTTTATTTCCGAGCTCTTTCAAACTGTCATCCTCAAACTGTTTGGCCTTGATCTCCTCAATGAACATGGCCCTTACCTCAATGCTAACTAACACCCCACCTTTCTCTGAGATGCTCAACTGCATAAACTTAGATTCCAAAGTTTGGATTTCCTTAGCCAAAGGTCGCTTAGTTACATTCAAGCAAGCCAAACTACCCATACACACTGATTTTCGGCTTAGTGCATCCGCCACTACATTAGCCTTACCCAGATGATATTGGATGGTCACATCCTAATCCTTGAGTAACTCCATCCGCCTGCGCTGTCTCAAATTCAGATCATTTTGAGTGAATACATGTTGTAGACTGTGATGATCAGTAAACACCTCGCACTTAACACCATAAAGATAATGCCGCGAGATCTTAAGAGCAAACAGTACCGCTGCCAACACCAAATCATGTATTGGATAGTTCTTCTCATGCACCTTCAACTACCGCGATGTATAAGCTATGACATTCTTATCCTGCATCAACACCGCACCCAAATAAGAATGTGAAGCATCACAATAAACAATAATATCTTTACCTTCAACCAGTAGTTCTAGAATAGGTGTTGTGGTCAAGAGAGTTTTGAGCTTTTGAAAGCTCTCCTCGCAGTTTTCAGTCCATTCAAATGGTATCTCCTTTTTGGTCAAATTTGTCAAATGTGTGGCAATGAAGCAAAGTTCTTCACAAATCGACGATAGTAGGTAGCGAGCCCCGCAAAACTCCTAACTTCAGTCATAGAGCTAGGCCGAACCCAATTCTTAACCGCTTCAATCTTTTGTGGATCTACCATTACCCCTTCTTTTGAAAGTAGATGCCCCATAAAGGCGACTGAAATCAACCAAAATTCAGACTTCGTAAATTTTGCATACAACTTTTGTTTCCCAAGAACACCAGAACAATATGAAGATGGTCGGCATGCTCTTCCTCACTTTTCGAATAAACCAAGATATCATCAATAAAGACTATAACAAATGAATCAAGAAATGGTTTGAACACACCATTCATCAAACTCATAAAAGCTACAGGCGCATTTGTCAACCCAAACGACATAACTAGAAACTCGTAGTGCCCATAGCGGATCCTAAATGTCGTCTTGGGCACATCTTTGGGCCTAATGTTTAATTGATCGTAGCCAGACCTTAAATCAATCTTAGAGAGAACTAATGCACCTTACAATTGGTCAAACAGATCATCTATTAGAGGCAATAGGTACTTGGTTCGAATGGTGACCCTATTCAATTTCCAGTAATCTATACACATCTGCATACTACCATCCTTTTTCTTAACAAACAAAATTGGAGCACCCCACGGTGAAGCACTAGGACGGATAAAACCTTTATAGAGAAGTTTTTAGATTTGAGCCTTAAGCTCTCTTAATTCTGTCGGAGCCATACGATATGGAGGGATGGAAATGGGGCAGGTACCAGGTTCTAAATCAATACATAAATCTATATCTCTATCCGGAGGCATACCAGGCAAATCAGTAGGAAACACTTCCCTAAATCCCGACACCACATGGATGGACTTTATAGAGGGAAACTCAACCTCAACAACCTGAATATGAGCCAAATACGCCAAACAACCCTGCCCTACCAGTTTCCTAGCCCGAATAGAGGATATGATCTTAGTTGGCATAGACTTATACACCCCTTCCCACTCTAACTTTTCCCTACCGGGGATCTCTAGAGTCATAGACTTAGTTTTACAATTTAACACAACATAATTAGGGGACAACCACGTCATGCCTAAGATTATATCAAAGTCAGTCATATCCAAAATCACCAAATCAGCCCAAGTCTGAAAACCCATAAACAAAATAGGACAAGCACGATTGATGAGTCCACTAATTGGACTCATTTAGGGCTTTATTTTGATAGAAACAGTGTCCTCAAATGCTAATTTTGTCTCAATATCTAATGAAAACTCTTAAGTTTAAGGTATTTTGAGTTTTAGTGCAAGCATGAACACTTACGCGCAAAAAAGAACAAAAAGGCCAAAAAGAACGAAGAAACTGAAGCCTGAGCTCCACCAAGCACACTTGGCGAGTCACCAAAGGGACAGATTCCACCCTTTGTTCCATTACACGAAGCCCTGAAGGAAGAGGATAAAAAAGGCGATGAAAGAAGCAGTCGGTGCTTGGCCAAACAGTTTTGCGAAGCATTGCTATACTGCCCAATGGTCCACAACATAAAGATGCTGAAGGCAAGCACGAAATGACGATGAGACCGAAGAAGGGCGAGTCACCGAGTCATTCGATGACCTCGACTAACGTCGCCGAATAGTCTGCCGCAACACTTAATCTGAAAGCTATAAATACTAGCCTTAGTTATTATTTATAGGAGATTGGAACAATATTATAGTTTTTACCTTAGAATACTATTTTCCTTGTATTTTTCTCTCAAGTTTGGAGAGGGTTTTGGGAACTTGAAAAAAGGAGTTCATCTTCTCCAAGTTGGAAGCGGGTCTTCCCTATTCTTCTTCCTTTGCTTAAATCAAGGTTTAATTTCTTATACCTATTTGATTTTACTATCATTTTAGGTGTATTTTGTTATTTCTTTATGTGTGGCTAAAAACCCCCATTCTTGGGGTGTGATTTAGCAAATATGTGTTGATATTATTGTTGGGTCTTGCTTGATGATAGGTTAGATGTAGTTTAATGGTGATTTCACCTAGTAGTTGTGGTTTAATCTAATGGGTTTGTAGTTGCAAATACAAAGCCACCCATGTGTTTTCGGCTTGACCGAGAGGGAGGTCGTGAAAACAAGACCACTAGACTGATGGCCTAAGGAGTGGGTCGACATGAGATTCATCCCAAGAGGGTAAGCCCTACTCCCATATCCTAACACTCAGCTGGATAGAGTAAGTGGGGTAAGGCGTAGGCTGGTCTTCATGCGGAAAAATGGGTGTCCGAGAGGAACGCATTTAAAACGGGGTAAGTTGCCCGAGAGGGAACTTATTTCTATCTAAAGCTTAGCCTAGTCACTGTTATCTTGCAAATTTCCTATCAAAAGCATGTTCCCAACTACTTATCTCAACTTGTATTGTGGTCACACCCCAAGAACTCTTCCCCATACTTGATTTTCTTGTTATTTTTGTTGTTTCTGCCATACTTGTGACAAAACCCCCAAATTGATATTTGACACTTTTGTGTCCCCCTTTGATTTATAATGTTTTTATTCGCAAATCTCTTTAGCTACGACTAATTTGAATGAAATTCTAATTAACTACATATTCTCAAAACCGCTCCCTTGGGACACGACCCCAACCCTTGGTTGGGTTACTATACTATCGACGATCGTAGCCACTCGTACCGTAGGTTAGTGTCATTGGTCACGATATTCATCAACGATAGACATGGGTGACTATGACGGACTCTCCAACTGAGGTAGAAACATGGATGGGGGCATCAAGTATATCACAAATCATAGCAAATTCTGAGGCAAATCGCACGAACACATAAGAATAAGTAGAACCTGAATCAAATAACACATTAGCCATCCGATCACAGACAAGAATAGTACATCTGATCATTGCGTCAGGCACCTCTACTTCGCTATTTCCCGGAAAGGCATAACACTGAGCCCTGTCATCTTGACGCGCGATTTCCCTGCCTTGTTGCGCCATACCTCTGCCTGCATTACCATTTACCAGTGAGTGGGGGTAAAGCTGAATATCTGCATTCCACATAAGCTCTCCACCACTGCTTAGCCTCACTTTGAAGTTGAAAAGTCACAAACTCTACTCCATACTGATGGACAATTCCCAACTTATGAAGCCTCTCATAACAATCTAGAATGAATTCAAGGCGTCCTTACTCTCGGAACCATGTAACACATGCGGTTTCAATTTCAAGAACTTAGTCAACATCTCATGTTCATTACCAGTCATAATAGGACCCAACGAAGGACGAAAGAAGGCATCAGTACCTACAGTTCCACCTACCATGGGAGCAGTGATAGCGATATGGAGATTAGCGGAAGCTTGAGTTGCTTGAACAGAGGGAAGCACTCCAGGACCAACCATTCCTTTCAAGAACGATATAATCTGTTGAGTTAACACTGGATCTAAGGGAGGAATACATGTAGTCTCAACAAGCACTTCTTCCTCTTCTCCAACATTCTCCTCATCCTCAACCTCAACATTCTCCTCTATCTTTTCATGATGCACATGAGGATTCTCATTTCTAGGAACATTCTCAACTGGAACTCCATCCCTAGCAGGTGCTACCCTTCATCGGCCTCTGCCCCTTGCTCGTCCCCTACCCCTACCTCGATCGTGACCTCTCACTGTGGATTCCTCAGCTGGCGCATTGACGGGAGCTACGAGCCTGGCGCCATTGAACCTAGTGTTAACCATCTGCGGATAGAAGAGTGAAGGAGATTATATACCAATTCGGATCGCCATATACCAATTGGAATCAAGTTATAACACGAAAAGAGACAAGCGAAAACAAAGAGAATTCCTAAAGTCCTATAGCCTCTCAAAGAAAAGTACAGATGTCTCCGTACTGTTCCGCAAGACTCTACTAGACTCATTTTGGTACATCGAGATCAACAAACCTAGGGCTCTCATACAAACTTTTTCATGACCCAGACCGTCTAGATTGGCACTCACACTAACCCTCCGGTGGGAGAACCATTACTACAACCCAAGCTAAACAACTTAACCAAAAACTAAGACATTTAAAGATACGGAAGTAGGTTTAAATGTCTAAGAAACTAAAATAGGGAGTTCTCATAAACTCCAACAAAAGTCTAACAAAACAAATGCAGAAATAATACCTAGAACCTGAAAGTCAATGTACCAAAACTCCAACAAGAACCATACGTCTAAACAAGAAGGGGTACAACCCCAAACTAACACAAGTAACCTAAAGAACTAGTCTAAGTCCGAAAAATGTGGACATAAACAGAAAGAGAACTCATGGCATCCCGGAAGAACTGGCTCACCCTTGAATTTGATTAATCACTGATCTTCTAAGCGAGGTCTGTCAGTAGCCGCCTGAAGATGCCATGTACTCAACAAAGAAAGAGCAAGTGCAATAGCAGTACACAACTGGTAGGATCATGCGACTCTCCTTATAGGCGAAACATATATAAGTCATTACAATATTAATAAACATGAATACACCGAACATATACAATATCACTTATCACTTACGAACAAGTACAATTTCATAGTCTCAAGATATACAATTATGTCAAGTCATTGGTCCTCTCACGTAACCCATAGCCAAACTGTTAGTGTACCGATACATGGTACCCGATCCAAGTTAGTGTGCCGGACGTGACACCCGATCCCATATATGCACCAAAACGTGGCACTCGATCCAAGTTAGTGTGTTGGAATGTAACACTCGATCCATTCAACAAGCCACAATCACAATCACAATGTACATTCTCATAACCATACAATCAAGTCATGATTCATGGCATACATTTATTCAATCATCCTTATTTACGATTAGTGTAATCAATAGTGGAACATTCGCATACATACATGCATCATAATGAAGTAATTACAAATACATATCACACCAAGGTTAGGGTTTCTTCAACTATAAATCCCATATCAAAGCCCTCCCCCATCGATAATTACCCAAGAATCTAAGTTCTACGAATCGAAAAATAGATTCGGGGAGTGAAAACTTACCTTTAGCCTCAAGAATGGTGAAAAGCTATCAAGAAAACACATGGGTTCGTTCCTTAGCTCTCAAAGTCGAAACCTGCAAAATAAAACATTTTTGGGGTTTATTTTTTACTTAAGTCGCGTTTGTCCCGCCACAATGGTCCTCAGCCCCACCCTAGCAGGAATAATTCTGCCACAACAGGTTGCCTAGTGAGTCGATTTAAGAGTTTCAAACCCCCATTTCACAACACAACTTCATCCTATGACACTAAAAAAAATCCCGTTCACGTTAATATCAGTTTCGGGAGTTCTACTCGCCCGACTTAGATTTCGTAAAGTCGTACGGGTTCCTTAACGTCTTAGTTATCTACTCATCTGATCAAATTCATAATTAGATCTCCCAATTATTACCAGATTTCCATAGACCTTACTGAGTCCGATTTCGTCCAGATCTGGACTAGGTTGGGAAATTCCAAGTTACTACCAAAAAGTTTTCCGGCTCGAAATTTTTCCCCGTCGGCTTTTTATAATTATGGGAAAAGGTTGTTACACTATTTGAGGATACGTTGATAGGTAGATTCTTGTCATATCGGTGGACTCTCTTATTCCTTACCTTATGCTTTGTTCTGTTTGAGAAACAAATACATTGAGTCTTGTAATTATATTTTAGTTCCACACTTTTTATATTAGGGTCTTGTACACGTGACAATTAGATTTTGGGGTTATATTAGAATGCATAATTTTTCCCCTCTTGTGTTATTTATTTTACTTTTCACATTTCTTTCGATACGTTTGGTTGAGGCTGACTTGTCTTGGTGGGAATAAACAAGTGTCATCATGTCCATTTTTTTGTCATGATAAATGGTATTAGAACCATAGGTTCATATGTCTCACGTGTGTACAAATTAAGTCTAAGTAGAGTTTCAAGGATTGGTATGGAGATGTATGTACTTATCTTTGAGAGGCTATAAAAAATGTTCGAAAACATCCATTTATTCATTTTTTTATCGTGTGGTTACCTTCTCTAGTGCTAAGCTATCGCGTGTTGTTTTGGTAGATGCCAAGGATCAAAGCTTTTATTTCCGGTGATAGATGAGAAGCAGTCCCTGAGGCAGTTGCTGAGACCCCAGGTAGAGGTAGGGGTAAGTCTTGAGCTAGAGACTGTGCTCGTGGAGTAGCACCGGCTAGAGGTCATGCCCGTGGAGTGGCACCAACTAGAGGATGAGATATTAAGGTCTCTTCTGAGCCACAAGTTGAGGTTGTTTAAAACCATGTTCCTCCTGAGTTTACAACTCCTTTGTTTAAGGACACGTTGTTAAGGATACTAGGTGTGTTGGAGAACTTCTCTTAGGTTTGTGCGATAGTTACGCCACATGGTTCTTAGAAGGAAGTGAGGGTGTAGTCCCTAGGTCAGTAGTAGTTTCTGATTATTCATGATCAGGTGTATTAGCCACCAGTGATTCCTGCATGGACTTTGGGTGCACATATTGCTCCTGAGGTTATTCTGACAGTGGTTGATCAGCAGTGTTCTGAGAAGTTTCAGAAGATGAAACCACCCTAGTTTCAGGGTGTTAAGAGCGAGGATTCTCATGAGTTCTTCACCATGTGCCATGATCTATTTAAAGCAATGGGTTGGATGCATGTGATGTTCATTTTGTTGCAGTTCAGCTCCGTGGAGCCACTATAGAATGGTGGAGGACTTATGCGAGGTCTAGACCGGTTGGATCTCCTTCGATAGAGTGGGATACATTCTCTACTTTCCAAGACCGCTTCATTCCTTGGAGAGTGATAAAGGAGAGTCATCTGAGGTTTGAGGACTTTAGACAGGGCAGTTTGTTTGTGAATGAGTATGAGTCCCATTTTTGTAAGCTATTTAGGCATACTATGACTATTATGCCGAACGAGGCAGAGAGGGTCTGCAGGTTTGTTAGAGAGTTGACTTTCTTCACCAGATCTTATGTGTTCAGAGCTGCCAGAGAGGGGGCTTCTTTCCAGTCCATTGTGAGTATTGCCAAGGAGTTGGAATTGATAGTTTTGGAGGAGTTTTGGGATCCCAAGAGGGTCTGTTCTTATAGTAAGTTTTTTAGTGCCTCATCTAGAGGTAGAGGTTCATATAGAGGTTGTAGTTATTTTCAATGTTGTGGGCCACGTCATGCATCCATGCTAGCAGCTGAGAGTGGGCAGGCATCTCGAGTGTTTTATATTTCCAACCGAGGTGGACAGGTTGCTCATCTAGTTCGCAGCTACAGTTATTCACATTAAGGTCTTGTTATGGGTGTGGGATCTAGGTCATATGATTCAGCAGTTTCTTAGACTTACTTAGGACCTAGCGTACTTATTTAGTTGCTCCAGCTAGAGATTCAATGCCTCTTGTCAGGGGCCAAGGCAGAGGTCAGTTTGGTAGAGGAAGTAGGACTTATGGTAAGGGTGCTACAACTTAGTAGAGAGGAGGTCAGGGTACTACTTAAAATAGTGGTGGTTGATAGGGACAATGTTATGACTTTCAAAGAAGGGTAGATTGAACCGTTTGTGTGCATTCATGTTGAGTCTTGAGTATCACTATTTATAGACATCTCTTTTGACCTGATTGATCTTGTGTTTTACTTGAGGACAAGCAAAATATTAAGTTAAGGGTGTTGATGAGTCAGGGATTTTGATTCATTTAGGGTTAAATATCTAGAGTTCTAGTGTCCTCAATGCCAATTCTATGCTCTAAACTGATGTTTAAATGCTAATTTATAGTAATGAAGGCAAAAGAGCAAGGCAAGGACATTACCGGGTAAAAAGAGTGAAAAAGCTGAAGAAAAGCAAGGTTGATGCTCACCAAAAGTTCTAATAGGCCCGCCCATGGAAAAAACCAACTAGGCGATAGAAAGGGTAATTTGATGAAGCGCCGACCGGATCAGTGATTGAAGTTTTCTGATAACCTAAAGTCACAGAAGGAAAGTGTGGAAAAGCCAAGCCAAAAAGGTGATGGATAAGAGCTCTCGGCGAGTCGCCGACTTAGTCGACGAAGCTCGACTTACTCTGTTGAGTGGCTCCGAAACTGAATATTTGGAAGCATATAAATGCAATTTTAAAAGGAGAGTTAGAGAGTTCTAAAGTTTTTTAGAGTTAGCATATTGTCTAGATTTGGGTTTTTGATCCCTAACACTGTTCTTTCAGTTTTTGAGTAGAGATTTAGGGTTTATTTGATTTTGAATTCGATTCAAGAATTTTGAAGACTTATGGATTGTTACCCAAGATGATGGAAAACATAGTTGGTAACTATTTCTTGCTCTTTTTTATGTGTGGCTAAAACCTCCATTCTTGGAGGTGTGATCATGTGATTTAATGCTTCAATTAGCTTATGGGTGTTAATATTTACTGATTTTTGTGTTGAATTGAAATGGGTTCAATTAGTAGTTGAGTTTTAATTGATGAATTGTAGTTGCAAATGCAATTCTAGCCTAGTATTCTAAGCTTGCTTGAGAAAGAGGTTTTAAAGTTAAAACTATTAATTGATGATTGTTGTGATTAGGTTATTTTAGACTTAGCTTGAGAAAGTGGGTCTAAATTCAATCCTACCAATCTAGCTTGAAAGAGTAGATTAATTGAGGTATTGGACTGTTTATTTGTGTTATGCTCGTCGAGGTTCAAGTGAACTCGCTCGATTCGTAATAGTTGATTGAGAATTGGCTATTACACATAAATCCTAGCCTACCCACTAATATTCAACGGCTTTTAGTAAGTAATAATCACCCATATAACGAAATTGGCATTCAATCGATCACACTCCCAAGGATCCCTCTATACTTCATTACCCCCGTGTGTTCGTAGTTGTTAATTTTTCACTCTAATCCCCCCAATTGACATTAATTGTCAAACCCCTGATATGTACTTTAATTGTTTAAAAAATGTTTACTTCTACAGTCGATTAAAACACTCATTTCGCTTCGTAATTGAATTCTTTACCATATCACTCCTCGTGGAATCGACCCCAAGTCCTCGTTGGGTTTATACTTAATTGTGACCGCCTACACTTAGAATCAAATGAAGTATAGTTGAGCGTTATTAGAATTCTGAATCACCAAATATCCATTGACTATAGCACATGAAAATCGGTAAAATCTGGTTTTTTCTATTTTAGGGATCGTTTGAACTTGAAAATGTGCCCGTTTTCCCCTCGGAACCAACTAACTCCATTAATAAGGTCTTAACGGATGTCCATGAAAAATTTCGGTAAAAACAAGCTGGAATCCGAATCACCAAAAATCCATGGACTATATCACACAAAAATTGGCAAAATATGATTTTTCCTGCTTTGGGCTCGTTTGAACTTGAAAATGCGCCTGTTTGACCCTTGAGACCAACTGACTCCCTTAATAAGGTCTTCACGGACGTACTTTAAAATTTTTAGCCAAAAACAAGTCGGAATCCCGAATCACCAAAAAATCATGGACAATACCACAAAAAATTGGCAAAATTTGGGTTCTCTTGCTTTGGGGCTCGTTTGAACTTGAAAATACACGTGTTTTCCCCTCGGGACAAATTGCACCCATTAATAAGGTCTTAACAGATGTCCGTGAAAAATTTCGGACAAAAAAATCTAGAATCCGAATCACCAAAAATCCAAGGACTATAGCACACAAAAATCGGCAAAATCTGAATTTTCCTACTTAGGGCTCATTGAACTTGAAAATGAACCAGTTTCCCCCTCGGGACAACCTAACTATATTAATAAGGTCTTTACGGACTTCCATAAAAAAATTCCGCCAAAATTTCGAATCAACAAAAATCCATGGACTATATAGCATAGGAAAATCATCAAAATCTGGTTTTTCCTGCTTTGAGGCTTGTTTGAACTTGAAAATGCGCTTGTTTGCCTCTCAGGACCAACTAAATCCATTAATAAGGTCTTAACAGACGTCCATGGAAATTTTCGGCAAAAAATAAGTTGGAATAGCGAATCAGCAAAAATCCATGGACTAGCACACGAAAATTGGCAAAATATGGTTTTTCCTACTTTGGGGCTCATTTGAACTTGAAAATACACCCATTTGCCCCTCGGGACCAACTTACTTCATTAATAAGGTCTTAACGGACTTCCATGAAAAGTTTCGGCTAAAAACAAGATGAAATACCGAATCACCAAAAATCCATGGACTAGCACACGAAATTGGCAAATATGGTTTTCCTACTTTGGGGCTCATTTGAACTTGAAATACACCCATTTGCCCCTCGGGACCAACTTACTTCATTAATAAGGTCTTAACGGACTTCCATGAAAAGTTTCGGCTAAAAACAAGATGAAATACCGAATCACCAAAAATCCATGGACTATAGCATACGAAAATCAGCAAAATCTGGTTTTTCATGCTTTAGGGCTCATTTGAACTTGAACATGCGCCTATTTTCCCATCATGACCAATTTACTCTATTAATAAGGTCTTAACTGACGTCCACGAAAATATTCAACCAAAAACAAGCCAAAATCCTAAGTTACCAAAAATCCATAGACTATAGCATACGAAAATCGGCAACATCTTGTTTTTTCTTCTTTGGGGCTCGTTTGAACTTGAAAATGCGCCATTGTGCCTCTCGAGACCAACTGACTCTATTAATAAGGTCTTAACGGATGTCTATGAAATATTTCAACCAAAAGTAAGCCGAAATAATGAATCACCAAAAATGCATGGACTAATAACAAACGAAATACGACAAAATTCTGGTTTTTCCTTCTTTAGGGCTCATTTGAACTTGAAAATGCGCCATTGTGCCTCTCGAGACCAACTGACTCTATTAATAAGGTCTTAACGGATGTCTATGAAATATTTCAACCAAAAGTAAGCCGAAATAATGAATCACCAAAAATGCATGGACTATAACAAACGAAAATCGACAAAATCTGGTTTTTCCTTCTTTAGGGCTCATTTGAACTTGAAAATGCACTCGTTTACCCCTCGGGACCAACTGAATCCAGTAATAATGTCTTAATGGAGTCCATGAAAAGTTCGGCCAAAAAAAAGCTGGAATCCCAAATCACCAAAAATCCATTAGCTATAGCACATGAAAATCGGCAAAATCTAGTTTTTCCTACTTTGGGGATCGTTTGAACTTGAAAATGCATTTGTTTTCCCCTTAGGACCAACTGACTCCATTAATAAGGTCTTAAAGGACGTCCATGAAAAGTTTTGGCCAAAAACAAGCCGAAATCCTGATTCACCAAAAATGCATGGACTATAGCACATGAAAATTAGCAAAATTTTGTTCTTCGTGCTTTGGGGCTCGTTTAAACTTGAAAATGCACATATTTTATCCTCGTGACCAACTAAATACATTTAGAAGGTTTTAACATACGTCCATGAAATATTTCAGCCGAAAACAAGCTGGAATCTCGAATCACCAAAAATTCATGGACTATAGCACAAGAAAATCGGCAAAATCTGATTTTTCTTGCTTTGGGGATCGTTTGAACTTGAAAATATATCTATTTTACCCTTAGGACTAACTGACTCCATTAATAAGGTCTTAACGGACGTCCATGAAAATTTTTGGCCAAAAACATGTCGGAATCCCGAATCACCGAAAGTCCATGGACTATAGAACACAAAAATCGGTAAAATCTTATTTTTCCTTCTTTAGGGCTTGTTTGAACTTGAAAATGCGCTCTTTTTTCCCTCGGGACAACCTGACTCCATTAATATGGTCTTAACGGACGTCCATGAAAATTTGGGCCAACAACAAGCCGGGATTCTGAATCACTAAAAATCCATGGACTATAGCATTGGTCTAGGTAGACCTCTGAGATGCTCAAATTACACTTCCTTAAAGATGTATAAGCGGTCATTGTCAAATAAAGAACCTAACTGAGGTTAGGATCGATCCCACGAGGAATATGGTCTAAGACTAAGACTAATTCATTATTGATTGTACATTTAGTCAGCTTACTTCTGTAAAATGGGGGGATTTGTAACACAAAGTAATTATTGATTGATTTGTAGTAACAAGTAACAGGTAACAGGATTTACAATTTGTTATATCAATATGAGATGAAACTAGGGCACATGTATTTCCCCACAAGTTCTTAACGTAGTAATCCTAATAATAGTAATTCTTTCCCAGTGTTTAAGATGCAATATTGGTAAAATAAGTATCTCCTAAGTGATTGGTCATCCAAGGAGGGAATTTCACCACGCAACTTGGCCAGTCGACGGTTGTATGCTTTACTAACCCTTACCCTTGACCCAGATTTGCCCTTACTTATTTGGGTTAGGCTATTAGATAGAAGATTATCACGCTAAATCTCTGTTGTTTAACCTTTTTCTCATTCATTACTTCCTTGGTCAGGCAAGTAGGAATGAGGTGAGTTCTAACGTTGCACACCGTTAAAAAGAATTCAAAACAAAGAGATTAACAATATATTCATAAGAACTATTCTCGAATTACTTCATTATTAGTTTTATGTGTTTAATTACTCATGGTTCCCACAACCCTAGCTGTGGATTTAGTTACTCATGCTTGTGTGATCACAATTTATAATAGGGTTAATAAGATAAATCATGAACTTACAATTAGAATAGATGAAATTCGGAATCTTGATTTGAAGAACAAATGCAAATTTCATAAACCAACACTTCAAGAATTAAATGCCAAAAGTGTTTGCAAAATAATTCTCAAAGAAAAAAGTAAGTATCTCAAAAAGTCTAACAATCCAAAAACGAAAAATGCAACTAATATTTATAGAAACAAAATCCTAAATCAAGTAGGAAAAGGAAGACTAAGGAAATTTGGCTTGGGAAGTGTCATCTACGGTTACTAACCTACGGCTCGTAGGTACCTTCCAGATCATCTAAAGATTTGCTCATAGGTACCTTCCGTCAGTAAGCAGTTGTTCAATCATCTAAGGATTTGCTCGTAGTTACCTTCCGTCAGTAAGCAGTTGTTCGATCATCTAAGGATTTGCTTGTAGATCTTTGTATGGCCTGTCCTATTCAACCGTCATTCATGGACTGGAGCTAATCCTTTCTGATATTTTCTACGACTCATCATATGCGGCTCGTAGTAGTGACTACGGCTCGTCAGTCTACATCCGTTGTTTCATATATAGCTCCAATTTTCAGCACTTCAACCTACGACTTACACCTACAGCTCGTGGGTCAAGTCGTATATCACAAAAAAAAAACTAATGCTGCTACACTTTAACACCAACTGCTCCAAAACCTATTTCCTGCAAAATCATAATAAAAATATCATCACATCTAACAACAAAATGCTTAAGACTCATGCAAAACTCTAAATTTAATGCATCAAAAGTATCATAAATTCACAATAAATCAATACCCTCAACTTAAAATTGTTGCTTGTCCTCAAACGACGGAACAAACTCTAAACGACACTTGTGCAGAAGTAACTCAAGAGCCTAAGCAATCACATGGAATTTTCTCAATAATCAACCCTCTTTATTTATTCTCAACATAGTGCAATCTTTTAGTTAAATCAACAATCCAACATATGCGGATCAATACATGACATAGATATACCAATAGACACATTCACATAAACAAACAACAACCACCAAGATACCAATTTTTCGATAATGTAATTTGTGCCCTCACCACAAAGAAATCCCTTTGTTCACACAAAATTGGAATTTTTAGTTTGGGACCAGTACACACTCACACTCAAAATTCAATTCAACATAGTTGCGGAACAAGAAGCTCTTCCCCAAGCTCCTCAAGTTCCGGTCAACCCTTTGGCCGAGCAAGTGACTAATGCGGAGTTTAGGGCTGCTTTTCAAGTGTTGGCTCAAGATGACCCAAGCCAATAGGGAGGTTGCGGTTCCCGTGAAGCCAAATATGGGTACGATGGCATTTATAGTGAGGGACTTCACTAGGATGAATCCTCCAGAGTTTCATGGTTCTAAGGTTGAGGAAGATCCTCAAGAGTTCATTAATGAGGTTTATAAGGTGTTGATGATCATGGGAGTGACGCCGGTGGAAAAGGTGGAGTTGGTTGCTTATCAACTTAGATGTGTTGCTCAAATTTGGTTCAACCAATGGAAGGAAGAGAGATCGGAAGATGCAGGTCCTCTTGATTGGGAAAAGTTCAAAATTGCTTTCCTTGATAGGTTCATTCCCCTTGAGATGAGGGAGGCAAAGGTTCTTGAGTTCATCAACCTTCGTCAAGGGAGTATGAGTGTGAAGGAATATGCTTTGAAGATCACATAACTATCTAGATATGTGTAACACCCCAAAAAAAATTTAGAACTAAGACTCAAATCGTTCATCGTAGTGAGTGAGATTTTACCGAGGAATTATAATTTCTTAAGTGTTAAGGTCACTAGATGTAGCACCTTGAGTCCCAAAAAGAATTAAATTGGATATAGCAAAATCTGAAATTTTGCAAGTTAAGCTAAGTATGAGTTTTGGGTCAAATTCAAACGATCATAACTACTATCTCAGTATGCGTTAGGTGTACTACCAGATACCATAGGAAGGAATTTGAATTATCTTTCCAACGCCGCTGAGTTTTCTAAGTTTCGAGTTCGGATGAGTGAGATATGGCCTTTTGAAGTTAGACTGCCCAGTTAAGGAAAGTTAGCCGAAAATACAGAGGGGTATTTTGGTCTTTTCCTTACCCAATCAGATTCAATTCATTTTTAGTAATATTTTAAGGGTCTAATCCTATTAGGCTCAGTTTTATAGTCCTAAAATTAGCCTAGGGTTTTAGTTGAGAGTTCAAGAAGAGAAAAGAAGAGAGAAAAGGAGAAAAGAGGAGAGGATCAAGCGTTCGTCGACGTTCTTGAGAGTTGTTGCGGATTGTCGCCATAGGTTTGATCCCTAAGAGGTATGTAAGCTTCCATAGTGTTGGGTTTTTTCACCCACACGCCAAACATGTTATTTTCAGCGCAAATTTCATTCTTGAAATTGAAAGATTTGAGTTCTTGATGAGTTCTTGACAGGTGTTCTTGAAGTTCATTTTAAATCTTTTTGTGTTGGGTTTTGGATGATTTCTTGAGATCAAAGTGAGTGTTTTAAGGGATGTATTGAGTATATTAGAGAGTACTTATGTTAAGTATTTGATTCTAAGTGATTGGGGAAGAAATCGTTCGATTCTAGGCGAGTTAGGGTGAGAAAACGAGCAAAGAAGTTCGTCAGATTTTCTGGGTTGGGGCCTGGCGCGATGCGCTTTCCAGAGCGCCCCAAACCCTCCTCTGAATGTTAGGGGATGGCGCTCTGCGCCACCCATAACCCCATGGTCTCCTTCCCCTCCAGTTTGTCGTCGTTGGCCCCATTTGAGTTCGTTTAAAGTACACCTTCACTCCTTTTCAATTCTAACTACTCTAAGCTACTTCTAAACACCTAAAATCATTCCTAACATGATCATAACCTTGAATTCATAAATAAAATTCAAGGTAGAGTTGAGAGTCAAGTTTGAGAGTTCTTTAAAACCTTTTTGATAAGGTCCCTTAGAGTCTTTTTAAGGAGTCTTCTACAATTACTATTAACTTGTTTCAAGACTCGAGCAAGTGAGTATGAGGATGAGGAGATTGTATTCATGAATCTACTTTGTCATCATGAGATCCTTCATATAATGAACCATAACTCTTGAATTCATAATTCACATTCAAGAGAGAGTTAAGAGTAGAGTTCAAGTAAGCCTTTGAGTTCAACTGTGAATCCTTTGAGATCAACTATTGATTTGAACTAAGTTCCAAGAAAGTAAGTAAGAGAATGAGAAGAGTCGTACACATGAGTCCATGTTGTTATGCATACTATTGAGTCGAGTTGTTTCATGCCCATAATTCCGCATGAACTTCGTAAGTTGAGCATCTTTCAGAAAAGTGGTATCTTCAAGTTTTAAGCCTTTAAGTGTTGAGTTCCTAATCCCTTTTGAGAAGAATCTTTGAGTTGTTGAGTTAAGTAGTTCATGCTCATAAATTCCGCATGAACCCTATGAGTTGAGAATTCTTGAAGTGAGTAGTATTGTTAAAGTCCTTGAGTTCCAAGTATTGAGTTCTATATTTGGTTATTGAAAACCTTGCATTGAGTCGTTCATGCTCATAAATTTCGGCATGAACCATATTTAAGAAGTCTTTTACAAACGTTTTAACTTTGTTTTAAGACTTAAGTTTTGAGTTAAACAAATAGTAAAGAGTAAAGAGTAAAAAATTGAGTTCATTTCTTCAAAAGAGTATATTGGGACTATGTATTCCCAAAGAGTAAATGTTTTCACATTTAAACAAGAAAGGAAACTGAGATTTCAAAAGAGCCTTTGAGCTAGTTTTTAAGAAAAGAAGTTATGTGCTTAAACATATGATCTAGTATCTTTTGGGAGTAGTATTGAGCACCGAATTGGGGGTGAGTATGAGTTCAGATAACTCACGTCTCCATAAAACCATATAGCCACCATGGGTAGAAAGAGGGTCATACTTTTTAGATGAATCATTTTCACAATAGACTAGTGGATCCACTTAGTAGTTCAGGTCCTATACC